>NC_081771.1:17583913-17833913 GCF_963082965.1 Carassius carassius
TAAAACGTTGACAGAGCAAAAGGGATTCACAAGATGCTGCATTAGAAACTCAATTTCTATGATGAATTGCCTGGGGCTACTGAATCGCAAACTGTTCTCCCCCCTCCACCTTTTCCACTCCTCCCTTCCATTGCACTGAAGTTTTTTTTTTTTTTTTGTCCAAATCTTCTTAAACCTTCCTCTTAATCTGATCAGTTGAATATAAGGAGGTGAAAGGATTTCTGGACTAAAAAGCATTTTTTTTTTTTTTGCTGTCTTGTGTTCGGTATTTCCAAATGCTGGGTCAGTAATATTCAAAAATTGCTTAGTCCCTGTGCTGCCAGTTGGCTCACTCCAATCCTTTCTCATCTTCGCTTGTATTAACTAAGGGGTTCAAAGCTGCTTTTAAATACTCATTGTGACAAGAATGAGTGCAATATTAAACTGTTTAAATGTGTTTGTAATAACACTGCTTAAATGTGTTCAGTTCAGTGCATTGTTAATTTTTTCCCCCAACCTAATTATACCGTAATGCTATGAAATTTCCTTTCAAAATGGAGAATGATTTGAAAATTTTTGTTCGCTGAATAACTAAAGAGGGCAAAAAAGTAAGTGTCACCATTTCCCTTAAAGCAGTACAGAAAATAATGACCTCAAATGGTGTGTAAAGGGATTTAGCAAAATTTCCTCAGAAGTGCAGACAGCGGGAATGGCTGTTTCAACCCCGAGTTGTAATATCACAGCAGGAATGTGGGAGCTCGGACAGAACAGATGCTTTCAGTGTAAAAAGCTTGCTTGGGCAGTATAAGTTGCTTTAGCTTAGTTGTGTATGATTAGGAATTGGAGAAATGCATTCCATAGATTGCACAGATAGATTTTTAAGGGGTTCATAATTGATGGGAAGCTGGATTTTCCCGTTTTCTTTTAAAGTAAAAGAGTTATATACAGCTTATGCAACTTAAAACACCTTCCACAGTCCACCGAGACCATTTATTGATTATTGCATGTTGCAACCTGTTTTTATACATTTACATATATAATGTGAGACCATTTACACATATGTGTGTGTGGAATACATATTTGTGCTTTATGAAAACTTAAAGCCCCATATCAATAACAAGAAAAAATATTAAACACCAAAATGTACTAATATTACCAAGAACTACATTTGCCCAACAATACACACATTTTAATTAACATGTTTGTGTGCCATGCATGCTAAATTGTGATGGCTAATTTAATTTTCTGCACACAACACATTGTGCTTGCCATAAATATTCTTTTCTTTCAGGTGAACGTCTACACTCATCTTAGTGAAGTTAGTGAATTTACAATAAAATATTGTGGAGTTAGGTTGGATGTATGACATTTGAACCATATTTGGGTTGCAACCCAGTAGTTAAGAACAACTGCTGTATAATAAGGTTTAATGCTGGTTAAGCTTAATTAGTGCTGGTATTGCAAGGGGTTCTGAACATAGCAGCATAACTTCTGTTATTCATCAGCATGGTCTTTCTGGCGAGGATAAATCTCGGTCTTTTGTGAAACACAAAGGAGATGTTGAATTATTATTATTTATTTTTTTGGTCCATATAATGAGTCAGTGGGGTCCAATGTTGCATGGACCATAACATTTTTCAAAAAGTCAATTTCAAATAGAAGAAAGAAATGCATGCAGGTTTGGAACATCAAGAGGGTGAGTAAATGATGACAGAATTTTCATTTTGGCTTGAACTATCCCTTGGTGGAGACATCAGAATCCCATTCATCAGGGCCTGAATGAAGCCTCATTCAGAGAAGCCAAACAAAAAAGTACTCCATTCAAATCCCAAGCGAAAAAAAAAAAGAAAAAAAAAAAGAAAACATATAAATAGAACAATAATTAAGAGCAGAACATTACATTCATGGAGAGTTTGGTTCAGTGTTTCTAGATCATGGTGTCTATTCGACATGGATGATGGTGCCATACTGTGTGATTGTTCCTCGACGTCCATTGTTCTGTGTGATTTACAACATGCGCACAATACCATGATATTACTTGTGGTTTACACTGGCTGAATATGGTGTGAACATGACATGAATGTGCTTAAAGAAGCTCAGCTCAACCTTTTGTTTGAGGTCTTGATGGGAATAGTAGAGCCTTGAAGCTGTCAGCCCAATAAAGAAGCCATTCCAGCCCTGCCTCGACACTGCTGTTTCCTTCCCACAAAAAGCCCCTGCATTAAAGAAAATCCAAATATTTGAGCATTACCAGAGGATGATAATGTAAAATCAACTTAAAATTGCCACAATACGATGTGTGACAGTTTTGCCATAATGCGCCTCGGTGGGATTAGTCATTCATTAAACAGGTTTGCCATGCAAAGCTACTGTCAGATATTTGTCTGGAATTAGAGGGGGGAAAAAAACAACTGAAAAGATCCCCTGAACAATTAACATCACCCGCCTCATTATAACGACCGACTTAATCTTTAAGCATGTGAGTTCTTCTGGTTTGGATTTCAAGGTGAGATTTCCAGTTCTCTTTGTCAGAACGAAACAAAAGAATGGCTAAAACAAAAGCTCATGTAAACAAATGTTCAGATTTGTCTTAAAAGAAATCAGCTCTGTATATATCAGACGTGATATTGTCTCAAAAACACATACTAGACAATAACACAATGAATATTCATTTCTGTAGAGCTTTATGCTGGTATTTCGAAGCTGTTGAGATGTCTTGCAATTCAGCGCTAGAGAGAATTAGAAAATGGTTTCTTTTTACAGAACTATTTCATCTATTTCTTGCAGTGTGCTTTAGTCTGCTTTACTTCAACAGTGCATGCTTTTAAAGGTGGTATCTGAGCATTATTCTTTGTGCGGAACAAACACAACAATACAAGGAATGATGTGGTATAAATGGATTAAAACATCACAAAAGATGTATAAAAATGATTATCAATGATACTGGTACCAGGCACTTTAACGGCAGGTTTATCTTTCCCTCACATCTCAAGCCAAAGTTGGTTGCCTTGTGTAAATGTCACATTTGTTGAAAAGCTGTGAAAGTGTTCTTGTTGGAACCTTTACCAGATGGTATTTGAATTCAAGATCCCTTGAATGACCAATCACATACTTGGTTCATGATCGCAATTCTTTCAACCTTGAATCTATTTCAGATCAAATACTTGGATGTGTGAAAGGAGGACTGGTAGAGCTCCCTCTACAGGACCTTTACAGAAATTGCATAGAATATATATATATATATTTTTTATTTTTATTTTTATTATATTTAAATTTATAAATCTAGTACCAAAGGTGCTGCAGCAAATGACTGCCCACTGCTCTGGGTGTGTGTTTACAGTGTGTGTGTGTGTGTGTGTGTGTGTGTTCTCTATTCACTGCTGTGTGTGCACAAAAGGACACTAGGTAAGTATCCACAAAAAGCAAAAAAAAAGTGTTTTCAACATTGAATGTAATAATATCCATTATAAATTACTGAGCACCAATAATTTATATTGGATGTTATTACTATCAATGTTGAAAACAATTGATCTTTTTGTGGATATGTACCACTAAACAAGAATGAAAGAAAGACATAGCATCTGATGCACTGATGATAGTCAGAACGTTTTTTTTTTATCACCAAATCAGCATATTAGAGTGATTTTTTAAGGATCATGTGATACAATAGTTCCAGACACGTGAACAGTTTTTGAATAATAATATTTCACAATATTACTGTTTTACTGTATTTAAATTAATGCAAATTTTTTCAAATTTGTTTAATTCCAAAATACTTGTCCATTTGTTTATATCATATTTATTATTTATATACAAATAATAGCAACTATTATTATTTACTTATAAGTATATATATATATAAATATCTTAAAAAATATCTTAAAAGTTTTAAAGACTCAATATCCATAGTAACATTGTGTAAAAATAAAGTAAAAAAGGACAACCAATATGTTGAACTGTTATAAGCTGCTTTTAACACAACTTGACAGTGGTCTTGCTGATTAGATCTTTATGTAAATCTTATTGAACAGAACATCTTGTGTGTGTGTGTGTATATGCCACTGTCAGCTCCTCTATTCTTCTTGCAGTCTGATTGAAAGGGGCACAGATGAAATTTATCTGTCACAATGGCTAATGAAAACCCCCGCCACATCTGACCAAGACCTTGGTGGCCTTAGTGATAATACAGCTTTGTCCAGGCCACCTCAGCCCTATAAATGTGAGAATTCCTTGCCTTTGGAAGTGTTTTATTTGTCATTCTTTCAGGAATGATAAAGAGATTGGTCTCCGGGGAATGTTTTGTTACTGCCATAAAGGGAAGGCCATGTCAGCGTTATTATTTTTTCTTGTGGCAATCTACACGTTTTCAGCCCACTTTAATCTGTTTGGCAGCTGGTCAGGTGGGATGTGGCCTTGCCCCTCTGTCACCTCTGTGAGGGTCCCAGTGGTAAATATGAAGCCACGTCATGGCTTTTCCAACCATAGGGAGGACAAAGCGCTGCCGCCGCATACAAATACCCTTTTCATTAGCTTTAGGCCTGAAGAGGATGAACTGACTTATTCACTCCACATAACGGACATTTTATTTCATCTGCTTTAAAAAAGGAAGCGGTGTTGATGTCAGGCCACTGACAATTATTTGTTTGCCCCTTTAGTTAACTTTTTTTTGATTCGAAAGGCATCGAACACGAGTCGGTTTTCTGTTAACGTAAGTCGGTTTAAAAGTATATTGTTGTGCATTTAGAAGTCATTCAACACAAAATACACGGATAGAGTTCTCTTTTAGAGTGCTGTATTTGTTCTTCCTCACCCGTGAGCCATTGTATGAATAATAAGTCAGAGTATGCAGTGAGTGCTGTTGGCACATACATGGCCTTAATATGAAGTGTCCCCATGGGATGCTCAGGGTCATTAACTCTAATGCCATTTTCTGCTATGAAGGCCCTCCAATTACTCCTCTTTCTTTTCAGCAGTACCGAGTCGAACAAATAGAAAGAGAAAAAGGCAGAAAAGAACGATTTATAAAGGCCGCTTTGTCTCAGATTCAGTTTTGACCTTGGTAAAACTGTGGATATGAGGCCTAAGCCTTGACAGGAGGAGCATGCCACTGATGACTTGAGTGGTTTTGAAGGGGGCCGAGCATGTGCACAGCATAAGTAGTCAAACAGCATCTGTAGACTAAGCAATGGTAGCGGTGATGAAGACAAGGGGTGGACAGGTCATATAGCCATGCTCTTTGTAAATGGTGCAGCTATTGATTTTCCGGTCTCCCTGAGGACAACGGACAAATGGTGGCAGCTTGGCAAAAGTTGTTTCTGTCAGGTGTCTGTGTGTCTAATAATGTGTGTGGATGGTTTAAGGACATATTCCATTGAATACTGTGAAAAAAGTACCTCAGAGTGTCGTTTGTGGCCTTAATTACATTTGAGTGAAAACAACCGTCTTGTGGGTTTGTTAATGGGCCCAGTGGGACATGATTCACTTACCGAGCTTTATTGCTGTGCTCGTCAAACACCTCCAGTGGGGTGGACATGTGGAGCTTATGTGTTTCTTTCCAGACTGGCTCGCCCCATAAAGACATTATGATGATGATTACTAAAAAACAAACAAATAAAACCACGGTGCACCTGCTGAGCTGAGAAGGGAAACTGTGTCAGCAAATGCTGTTTAGTTGTTTAAGATTATTGATAATACCTTTGAAAAGGGAACACTTATTCCCTATTAAATAAGAGTTTTCCCTCAATAAACCTTCTAATTTGCTGAATAAGGCACTAATATGTGCTTTATAAATACTAATAAACAGACAGTAATGTGTATGCTAATAAGCAACTAGTTAGGGGTGAGAATTGGTCCTTAAAATAAAGAGTTATCAGGTTATCTTTATGTAAATTGCTGCTTGTAATTTATTACTTAAAGAAAAACAAAAAGAAAACATTACTTAACTAAATGTCATTCCACACATGTATGACTGACTTTCTCATATGAAACACGAAAGGAGATGCTAATTAGAATGAAAATGAAATACTCATTTAAATATTAAAGTACTATAGAGTCAGTAACATGACATTTGACAATACATTCATTTTAAATTCATACACAATGACTTGCACCTCTTCTATAATGAGCATTTATTTAATTATTTTAAAACATTTCATTGAATTAATATGTTCATAATAGAAGAGCATTTGAGATGATGCATTATTTACATAATTTATATTATTTATATAAATGTATTTATTTTCTGGTAAAAAAAAAAAAAACTTGAAGATGGTTTAAAATGGTTTAATCTTTCAATCTATTGTTATTATTATTATCATTATTATCATTATTATTAACTTTTGCATTAATAAACAAAACAAAGACAATTGAGGACAATAAAATAAATACATAACTGACATTAGATTGTATGTAAATACAATGCATTTACTTTTTATATAGAATTAAATATTTATTCAAAGTATGTATTCGGTATAAAGAAAGTCGTATCTTTTGCTTTGATGGTTACAGTCATAAAAATTTTCTCAAATGATTGTAACCAGCACGAATAAAAACACTTTAGCACATTAGTTTAATGGTTTGAACTGGATTTAAATACATTTTCATAAAATTGCCTTTTCTTCATCATAGACACTTACTTGTTACACTGATTGACAGCTTTATTATTCACACATTTCATTGAGCAGTACACTGGACATTTGAAATGAGTGGCATTGACAGAGATGTAATAATTTGGTTGTCTAATGGCCTAATGTTATATTGGTCTAAATTATTGACTGAAGGTCTCTTCCAATGGGGACAAATACAACTGTGACACCAGTGGGACAGTTCTGGGTCTTTGTCGTTCAATAATATGTTGTGTGCACTGCTAATGATCTGTGTTGAGGTATTCTGTTCAGAACGACCAGCAATTGAGGAGGATCTTAGAATTTCAGAGCCTCTGGGCCCATTTTCCAGCACAGCGGCTTAAACGCAGGACGGCTCAAGTCAGAGTAATACTAGAGCGTTTGTCCCTGTCAAATCTATCTTTCCACTCTTGCACACACTGTGACCATTTCACATTGACCCAGAGGTTATCTTATGGAAGGCTTACAGTGGAGCAGAAGCTCACCATAAGTTTGCTTTGCTCATGGGTGCACCAGAAAGATCTAGTAACTCCGTTACAAACAGGTCTGATTTTATCAGGTAAATCGTAAAAGCTGTATCTGTATTAAACGGTTTTATCTTTTGATAATCACTATTTTGTAGCATTTTGGACATAATTAGTCATTTTCAGTTCCATGAGATGAATCTTAGTTTCCATATCCATTATTTTTTAGACATCAGCTTCCTCACTGAACAGATTTAGGCTGTTGTTTTTCCCCACGCATGGCCAAAATCTTATAGAAAAGGATGATTTTTTTCTTCCCTTTTAAAATGAATAGTGGCATTGCTTGAATATTAAGCTAGCAGAAGCAATCTGTGCTGCTTTTTCAGACCTAAAATCACAAAGTGTGCTATTGTGGGCAAGGCTATTATGCTCTCAGCCTTCTAGTGGGTTAGTCGTGAATGTTTTTCATATTACCGTCTCTCCACTTGACTATTGTGTCATAAAGAGATTTTCATCTAGTACATTGACTCACAAAAATGCCCACATGCATGCAAATAAAAAGGGACTTGACAAACAAAAGCTCTCTTATGAAAACCGCAATTGTGTACGGAAGTATACAACATGGCTATAGAGCATTTAAAGGAAAAAAATTAACATTTGAAATGGACTCAGCTGTTGTCTGCTAATTAGTTGTCCTTGGGAGAGAAAGAATGGAACGGTCCCTTTCAGTGTCATTCGGTGCCCTTGCTATTTAGGCCTTCTTCCTCCAGACTGTTCAAGGTAACCGGCAAACCTTCTTATTTGGTCTATAGTATATGTGTGCCTTTATCATTTCATTTTCTCGCCGTTAACCCTATACAGCAGCCCTACATGACATAAATCTTTTTTTGTAGGTTGATTGTGCAGTTTCTTTGACAATTCTTCTTCAAAATGTACACTGTATTGTTAGGATCTTTAATTAACTGTTTATAGATGCAATATATATATTGTATTGGTGCTATTGAGGTGGGATACGGGTAGAGCTAGGGACAGCTTTGGTGGTATGGATAGGTTTAAGTGTGGGTTAAGGTGTAAGGAACGGACAACAGTGTAATTATGATTGTAAAGACATAAATTAATTACAGATGTAATTACATGCAGGTGTTTTTAAAATGTAAGTACAATGTAAAAACATTTATGTACACAATTGCATTATATTGAATTATTAATTTAAATGTAAGTATATGGTAACTAAGGCCACTTAATATAAAGTGGGACCAAAAGATATATTATGTTCTCATGTCAAGGCAATATGGTAGGATTTTGTCAGTGTTTCATTTGTGGGTAAACGATTAATGAGTGATTTAAAATCTTTGAAAATATTTTGCATGTTAATAATTTGGGTTGCAGTGTTAACAGTATTGTAACAGACATTTAAACTGGCCTTGTGGCACTTTAACATGGGACACAGAAATAAAGGAAGGTAGGAAAGAAAGATATGAAATTGATAATGACACTGCAATAAAGTGCCTTTCAATTTTTAGTGTACACTTTTGCAAAACAACAAAAACAAAATAGTACCAATTTTTATTCCTTCACACAAATTAAGATTAGGGGAAGGTTATCAATTAATAAAGACTTATTTACATGTGATTCCATGCACAATAGTATGTTATGATTTGAATATATTTTACTATAGTGCATGGTTTGTTAACTAATAAATCTTGACATTTAATTTCTGAACTGCCGCAAAACATACAACAACCAACATAGTAAAACATTACCAGAACGGACACACTTGCTTGATGTTTCACTTTGAAAGTGTTAACCTGTAAGAAGAGATCTCATTCTGCAGACATATCCCCCCCACCTCCCTAATGATCCTGGATTGTGTATTTGTGTCTGTTTAGTTGCAACTTCATTTCTCACTCTGTGATCTTATTAAAATTTGTTTATTTGTGTTTTTAAAAAGTTCAGTGATGTCGTAGTTGGGATAGAAAGCACTTTCAGACTGTCGTGGTACATGGACGAATCATGTGAATTATGCACCTGTATAGCACACACCACATTAAGCTCCCTCAATCACAAAGTCAATTACTTTTTTAGAGCAGTAATCATAAAGGTCCTTGATCCATACCTAGAAAATCAATAGTACTATTCTCAATGAACATTAATTTCCACAAATTTCCATGTCATTTATTCAGTTTATGAAACTGGGAGCTGAATAGGCTGCCAGCCAGGCAGACTTACATTTTCTTTAGGCTTGAACCTGTTTTTGGTCTGAATGATTATGAATTTGGCGGCATTGGGAGAATGCGATGTGGCCTTGGCATTGAGAGTTTGTGTGCTTGCGCCATTTAGACCCACTGATATCTGAAGAAGTCAAACTGATGCTCCAGCGTCTTCCTTTTCAAACTCCTTCCAAATTTCTCACTCATCATGGCCTATTCTACCTTGAGCTTAAGGAGTGGGTCGTTCATTTATTGCGTCCTGACTTGTTTCAGATTTTAATCAAATTTAATGTTTTAATTAATATTTTTATCAAGTGAAAGGTTCAGTATATACAAATTTCATCCCTGTGCCAGGTCAGGTCAATACATTCTTTGCAGATGTATGGTCTTTGGGTTAAATGTTAAGTGTGAAGTGACCCAACATGTTTAGTAAAAGATTATTAGGATGTTACTTTTAAACATTTCTTCTGATTACTACTGAAGAAAACAAATGTGGTACTTGTTTTTTTTATTACTTTATATTTTACAGATTTAAGAACATTGATCATTGCTTCATACGCTGCTAGTCTTTTCTAGCAGGCGATGTTTATTCGGCTTAATTTATGGATCTATTGGATGAAACAGCAATGGTAAACACTTTTTATTAGGCCTTTTTATCAGGCATTTATCATAAGAAAATGCTGCTTAAAAGAAGACGAATATATATATATAGATAAGAGTTGATCAGCAAGTTCCGCCAGATAGAGGATGTCAAAAGGGGTCTGACTGCCACCTCTCTATTATAACCCTACTTTTCTGTGGGTCCATGCAGAGGACCTATCTCTGTTCCTCGTACACACATATTTATGCTGGAAAACAGCAGCCTAAGCACAAATTGGAATTTAAAAAGGCTTTAAGGCTGTAGATTCCCTCCCTTCCTCTTACTCTCTTGAATTTCCATGCTATAGCAAAAGGGGGGAGGGAAAAGAAGTGCAATCTTGCTTGTGCAAATACTAGCTTTATTTCTCTGTTTATTTGAAATCTTATCATCCTTTTGGACACTGCTCGACCATTTTAAATAACCTCTTATTTGGTTCACCTCACATCCTAACTGAATTTCTCCAGTGCTCTATCCCACCACTCATTTCATCTGAAGCAAATATCTTCCATTTCTTAATCTAGTCCCACACCTGCTTAGAAGTCGAACTATTCAGCTGGGGTAGAAAATGCTATTTTAATTCCATGATGTAAAATTGTGAACCTTTTCTTTATGTGCAGTTTTCATCTGGAGTGGAGCAGGAGTGTGTGTGAGTCCCTATGTGGGCTCTATTGAGCTTGTATTTGCGGGAAAAATATTGTCTGCACATTGAAGTATAATTAAATTGCAGCACATTTCCTAAACCTGTTTTACATTAACATGCTAAATAAACCTGCATTTAGAGTGATAATATTCTGCTCATTGAAGATTAGCTTTTGACTTTTATATTTAATCCGATGCTTGCTGAGGTATAAGGGGGAATGATGAGTGTCCATTGGAATTTCTTTCTTTTTTTATTTATTTTTATCATATAAAGATAAATATATTTTATTATATAGTTAAAAACATGACAATTTCTTTGTAATTATACTGTCTGTCTGTATTCCTCTGTGGTTTCAAATAGTTACAAAAAATCTGATATTTCCAAGAACTGTTTACATTTATAATAATATATGTATGTATATTTATAATGGTTTAAAGGTTTAAAAATATAAGAAATAATGTTAAAAGGTTATTCTAAACTACTAAAAAATTTCTTTTCTAAAATTTCATTGTTTTAATGAGTATTGGTCTTTATTTCCTTCCCCCAAAATATTAAAATGAATATTAATACAGATATTGAAACCATGTTCATTATAGAAAACGTGTCATTGTATTTTTAATGTATGTTTGAATAAATTAAATTAAATTAAATTGAAACAGATAAGACAAAAACATAGTTCACCCCTAACAAAATTCAAATGAAAAGGGGTTTTGTTCACTGTTTATTTGTTCATATATTTTCAGCTATTCTTTTATAGAGATTTTGCTCGAGCCAATTAATTTATTAACTTTATCCTTAATAGAATCCCAATGCTTTGACATGGGGACACAGAAGCGAGAACGCTAGAGTTAAATTTTTGAAATAGAAATGGTGACTTCATTATTACATAATTGTTCGAAGCTCAGACAGCGACGATATTAAAACCGATAAAGCATTGTGAACGTGAAGGTGATTTATGGCATATGGTCAGCGGCTTGTGTTTGTAATTATATCTTAATTGAATTTTGCGTTCTGCGGGGAACACTTTATTTGTTTAAGCACGGCCGCGGTGCGGCGAGAAGCTTGACACAGCAGTTTCCTCTCATGTGAGCCGGTTTGTGCCGAGAGCAGGTTAACACTCCCGAGCCCCTGAGAGATGAAAAAGCATAAATTAAAGCACTCCCTCAAGGAGAAGAGGGGGGCGCCGGGTAACGAAGGTATTATCAGTGGTAGGCGAGAGGCAAAGAGAGCTCAGTTTCATCCAGCTTTTCTTTGTTAACACAAAGCGGGTCACCTCCATAGGAAGGTGAGTGAAGTAAATGGGAGGCCCTCAGACAATGGCGGTCAGGCGATAAACTCTCCCCCTTCGTCCTGCCCCTCTATTCATTACTTTCGGCTTGTTTTGCAGTTCAGACAAGAGGCAAATAAGGGCTCCAGCCGTGCCGGTTGTTTCAGGAGAAAAAGATACGAGCGCACGCTTACGGAGGTGCTTTGGCGGGGGGGAGCGGCGCGCAAACACGCGCACACGTAGTCACTTGAGAAATGTTTTAATTATGTACAAAAGAACGTTCTTAATAAAAGAGGGAATTACGGCAAACGCTTTGAACAATCACGGGAATTTGGCCAAAAGGAAATGAGTTGATTGCCACATACTCCTTTACTCGGTTTGTCTGCCTCTCTTGCCGTTGCTCTCCTCCATTAAAAAAAGGCCTGCAACTTCAAGCAGTTTTTTAATCAGCTAAAAAACATATGTGGCTTTGCTGCTAAGACAGCTTGGCCAGGCACTGATAAATGCCTATCACTAATTTGCATACGGTAAAAGCTACCCTTTAATCAGAACCTCTAATCCCTGTCGGTATTAATGATTTTTTTTTTCCTAGTATAGTATCATGTTTGCTAATTCCAAAGTGATCAGCTTCTTGTATGCGTCTCCTTTTTTGTGCTGGCATAATGGTCGAGTTGAGAACTTCTGTTATCCTACTTTGGCACATAATTAGGACTACAAAGGAGGACAAATCACTGTGAATGGGTCTCACAAAGAGGAGGCCCTTTTTTCTTCGCCTTCCTTTTTGCGCAGTCCTCGTTAACGGCTGTGTCACTTTTGAGAAAAGAAACGGTGGAAAAAAATTGGACGCTCGGCAAATGCGTGGTCCGCGACAGTAGCTGCATTTTTAGAGAGGCTGAAAAATATCAAAAATTTGCCATGTAATTAAAACGTCTATCACTGAGCTCATGGTTTAGAGCCTGCATACGTCTTCTCCAAATGGCACTCCAGGCTATAAAACACTCCATTTAATTTGACTGCTAAGCACCTTGCAGAGTACATCAATCCAAGTTTTTTTTTTAAGTTTATATAATATAAATGCCACTTTCCTTATCCAGTTAGTAAAAACTTTGCTGAGTGCGTATGTGTGTGTGTGTGGTGTGAGGGGAAGAGATCAGCATTGGAGGCAAAAAAATGGCTGCCACTTCAGTGCTTGATTACACAGCATTGCAAGATTTTTTGAAAGACATTTTTTTTTGTGGAAATTTCTTGATTTGAAAGAATCAAAGGAAAAGGAAAAGAATGTTGTGTGGTTACTGTTCTGGAGGGCAGTGGTATGTGTAAGCACAATGAAGAATAAATGGCCGTAGAAAAAAAAACTAATGTCAGCTAGGTATACACGTGGGCTGATTTATACAATTCATTTAGGCCATTACTTTTCATTAAAGATCAAATGAAATGGGTACTTACTTACTAAGAGGCCTTTGGGGAGCTGAATTGCAGAGAAGAAAGAAGATTAAACTTTACATTCAGCCCCAAATTTAATTCAGAAGTAATCAATCGCATAATGGGCCTGCAACTGTAGCCTGGGTGATTGAAATGAAATTACCATATTTTTAATCTTAATTTTCCACACTGTTTATCTGACACTGTCAATATAAAATACAAACAGATAATGAAATAGCATTATATTGACACTACAATCATCTCTCGAGCAGCCCTCTGTGATTAAACCGCTGGAATGTTTGATTACATTTTGTTGGCTGACATTACAAATGACACGGATGCTTCGCCAAGACTTGCTGCCGGCTGGAAAATGAGCCTATCCATCAAGGAATCCTGGCAGCTTCCCCCTTCCAGTCGATCGCTACTGCCAACGGTCTGGGCACCCTTCTGTCAAGACGTTTAGCACCGCTGAGGAGGAGGAGGAGGGAGAGAGAGAGAGAGACCGAGAGAGAAGGAGAGAGAGGGCAGGGCTGAAGTAAGGAGTGATTCACGACTCCTTTGCTTTACTAATGATTCAAAGCAAAACAGAGAGAAGGGGAGCACAGGAAGATCTTGAGTAGTCTCTTCACTCTTTCCTATGCCCACCTGCTATGAATAGAAAGGTTAGGGAAAAATAAATAATTAATCTCTTGCATTTGGGGTTGTTTTTCTTCATTTTTGGAATTGTGTTAAATAGGGTTGGGTATCGAAAACCGGTTCCATTTTAGAACCGTTCCAAATTTCCAAGAACTGGGTATTCGATAAGACGCGTGCATTTCGATTCTGCTTAACGATTCCTGTGTTTGCATTTCATTTCGATTAAAAACGATTAAGTGCAGGAACGGAAAGAATTTGCACCCTGTTTGTGTGCAGCACACATGAAGAGCAAGCGCGTGCACAGAGAGCTGCGGTCGGCGGCATAGACAGTAAAAGAAATGGACACAGCGACCCCATTGGATTCAACAGAGACAAGTGAAGTCAATTGGAAGCACACACTTCCTGGGGGTCGAGCGTACTGCGCAGACTCAAACTGAGCTTGATGACGTAGATGTCACGTGAGCAACCTGTCTGACAATTGTAAGTCTTCGAATTGCTGTGCCAAGAGAAATCTGAATCGCCCACTGAATCTTGCAGACATTGTTGAATAATTTTGTCCTGTTGCGTTTATGGACTCTCTATGGGCTTCTCCCTTGACTTTATGCCTCCACGTCCCCTCGATAGCCTCATAGACAGTAAAAGATTGCCTGCGAGCTTCTCCTCCTGTCCATACGGTAATTTCTCTACTGTGCGACAGAGAGTTGCAGGTTATGATGCAATCGTTAGCCTATTTTTACAAAAACTGCTTCTACGGGGCCATAAGGTAAGATACAAGGTAATGGGGCCTTTTATACATTTTCGTGTTTCTTTAGAAACAATTAATGGACAAATGGAGTCTTTAAACGCCTCAGATGTAAAGTTATTCGCTGTCAAGTGACGCCAAAATGAATGGGAGTCAATGGAATGCTAACAGCAGGTGGGGGTCCACTAATCAATGGCGGCGCCCAGGGCTGCTTCAATAAAATAAGAAACCCTGCCCCCCTGGTTGGCGGTCGCGCTGCGGGTTTTAATGACAGTTTCTGTACCTGAAATTTTGTTTAGTTGTATTTATTTATGATATTGCTAATTGTTTGTTCCTATCGTATTACTGACAGTTTACTTGTCTTTAACACTTTAATATTTGAAATTTATATTAATCTAGTTGTTTTTGCTTTGGTATTTTTTTTTTTAAAGCACAGGCAAAATTCCTCTTGCAGTGTTTTGTAGGCTGCTGATTTTTGCTCATGTTATTCAGCTGCAACAGAATGCTTTGTAAAAAGACAGAATACAAGTTTGACATCTAAATGTTTGACTTAATTTTTTTTATATTGGATTTTTTTATCTTACTGGAATCGATAAAATTCAAACGATACCCAACCCTAGTGTTAAATTGCTACATTATTAAAGGGATACTCGACCCCAAAATGTAATTAATCACTTACCCCCATGTCGTTCCAATCCCATAAAATCTCAGTTCATCTTCGGAACACAATTTAAGATATTTTGGATGAAAACCGGGAGGCTTGTGACTGTCAAATTCACTGGCAAGTAAGTTACACCGTCAAGATTCAGAAAAGTATGAAAGACATCGTCAGAATACTCCATCTGCCATCAGTGGTTGAACCGTAACGTTATGAAGTGACGAGAAAACTTTTTGTACGCAAAAAAAAAAAAGACTTTATTCAACAATTTATATCCTCTGTGTCTCTCCACATCACCGTAGCACCATTCTGGAGAATATCCGCTGAACGCAAGCGTCATACGTAGTTCCCACGAGGGACCCACTCCACCTAAAATAAAAGGTTCATTGGTTTAAAATGTACAGCAGTTAAAATATATCTACAAAATGTAAGATTAATTTTGATTCACTTGTGTTTTTTTTAAGGTGGGAAAAATACTGCACCTATGAAGTAAAGCTGGTAAAGACCGAAACAAAGTTGAGCTGCAGTTTTAGTTATGATGCTAATGTCATGTTTAATGTCTGTAATGGCTCTTGGACATATTTCTGTTTAATTAAGTCAGTTGCACACTGATCTGTCAGGGAAAAGCACACCAATCCATCCACTGGTGCACAAATAAAACAAATGCTTCAGCTGAGAACCTCGCGTCTTTCTGAGATATGAAAAAAGCTGATATAAGTCCTTAATTTAATCTGAGCTTGCAGTTCATTACTTTGAATGATGTAGGATATACTCCATGTTTACTTGAACTGGAAAAGCAAATAGCATTTTAATTACACATTATATTATATATAAATTATACAATTATTTAAGAAATGTATATGTCCCATATTGTTGATTAAAAATGGATAGTTGGATAGATATAATAATATTATTATATAGTATATGCGTTATAAAAAAATCAAGGCAATAGACTCTGTGCTCCACTTGTAAACATAGTTATAAATGTACATATTTGTATATCATACAATATTGTAAAGGTACTGTATAGGGTTGCTCTCTGCTATGTGTTTAGTCTGCTAAACTGTTAAGTCATGTAATCACAATGCAGTTTGCCTCTCATACATCATACAAGATGTGGTCCTTAAGGCAGGATATTGTTGAATTTAGAATGCAGCAGTGAAGAGCTCAGGTTCTGCTGAGAACTAAACCGAAGCAGGTCTGAAGGTCCTCCTGATAAGACACAAGCTGAGGTTCAGGCTGTCCAACCCCAAAAACTCTTTTGTATTGTGACCTTGCTGCCCTGAAGGTCAGGATTGGGATGAGGCCTGCTGTTCACAGTTGATGTACATCGGCAGGACAGTCTCTCCTGACATTTTGGTGATCGCTTTTACATTTAACAGAATAGTGCAAGTCTTTGAAGGCAGTATGACAGCAAGATAGGATTTGCAGAACTGTTCAGGCTCTCACTTCTGCACAAGTCTGCAAAAAAGAAAAATCAGTTGATACCATTTTCAGAGAAAGATCTGATTCCCCTGTTGAGTTAATTGAAATTTGACGGGAGTCTAAATGAATTTGGCCGCATTATTCTAATGTTGTTTTCTTGATAAAAGCATATAAAAGAAATTTCAGGAACTGTTGAAGTGTTGCAGTTTATATAAAATATATCTCACTGGAACGGTGTCTGACTTTAATCAGTGTGGAGCAGTTAGAACTTTATGGTTAACCTGGTTGTGAGTTGCTTTATTTTTGGATGAGATTAGTATGGCTGATGGTCAATATAAAGCTGATATATATGATTTTATGCATGGATTTAAAAATAGTGAAAACACATGCAAAACAACAGCTGGAATTAAAGGGGTCATTTGATTCTTTTTTTAAAGATCATTATTTTGTGTATTTGGTGTAACAGAATAAGTTGACATGCTTTAATGTTCAAAAAACACATTATTTTTCAAATACTGTACATTATTATAGGTCCTCTATGCCCCGTCTCTCTCAAACGCGTCGTTTTCTACAAAGTCCCTCCTTCCGACAAGTGCAGTCTGCTCTGATTGGCCAACTGACCCAGTGGGTTGTAATTGGCCGATCACCGCAAGCAGATATTGGAAATGTAACACCCCTTTCCATAATCGCAAGCTTCATCTTCGTCTTTCATCAACCAAAAATAAATGTAAAGACAGTTAATAATGTCCTTAGTTTTACCATCAGTTCAAGCGCGAAAGGGGAACAAATTCGCGTGACAGACACAGTGATGAAACTTGTATGTGTTTGCAGTACACAAGTCAGGATGGTTAAGACTGCTGATTCTGTGATGTGACAGTCTCTCTCGCTCTCGCTCTCTCACACACACACATACACATGCACGAAGCACAAAACTCCACATTTGAACATTCAATAGCAAATACTTAAACTAATTACAAAACATACTTACAGTAGCTGATTTAGAAGCACCAGATTGTCATAGCAAAGTCAGAATTACCTCCTCTCCTAAGTTCACGAAATGGTCCATAAAATGCGTTGTTGTTCTGTTGTAAGTAATCTTAAAGATTCCTAAATGCATCTACTTTTGAAAGGCCAAAGTGCTTTTGCTTTCACCTAGAAACACACAGCATCTCCCTGACATGGCTGCTTCAACACTAACTGCGTTTACTGAAACCATGGCTTCTTTCTTTGTGTGAACATTTGGGCGGCATTACACAAATATTTCCACATCTCGACGTAGACATGTGGGGGTGTGTTTGAACGAGCCGTTTTAGGGGGGCATGGCAGAGTCTCTTGGATTTTGAGACTTTAGTCTTTGCTACTTTACAGATCTTCTTTATGCACCAAGAGCTTGTAGCACTCCAAAAAAAAAGAAAAATTTAAACCCCTTTAGATTTATTTTATATAATATTTAGAGTATGGCAGGCATATGGGCCTACAAAATAATCTGTGCACTATGCAAAGGAAAAAAATGGATGGAAAGAGGTAGTTAAATGCCCTAAAGCGAAAATGTAGGAAAGTAGTGATGAAAAAGGTGACAAATTACATTACAGATTGGGTATTTAAATTTCAAAATAAATGAAATATTAGTGATTATTTCAGTAACAGGCAAAGAGCAGATAGTAATGGAATGGAGTCAGTAAGGATGCTACCATGTCATTTTTAATGTCCCCCCCCGATCATGTAAAGAATGAAGTTTGTCTGGATAGTGTCTATAAGACTGTATAAAATTGCAGCTCAGTAATGATAAAGTTATTCTGTTTATGTTTTCAGAGGCTTGTTGGTGTTCAGCTGCTCTGATATCTTTGCTGCTTTATTAATCATACTTCCTTCTGGAATATAATGCCTATTTTAAAATTTGTAGGACAGTTGTTCTTAAGTCAGAATTTTTTGTAATAAAAAAAACAAAAAACAAAAAAAAACCTGGGTTCATGTCATTTGTTTGAATGTGAGGAGAGAAGAAACCTTAACAGAGCCCTTTTGGGCATATTAGTACTATGATTAGAGTGAATGTGTGCATTTTCCTAAATAAAAATATTATTTGCAAATAATTGAAATGCATGGCAATAAATTCTCATTCATTTACTATTTTTCTTTATTCTCTAAATTCCCTTTTAAATCCTGGACGGTCGCACATTTTGTCATACTCTTTGCACAGCCCTTGTGAATGGTTTTGATCATTACTATGCAATTTAAGCAATCACATTTCCTAATTTTCATTGTAATTCAATACTTGAAAGAACAAAACACAACCCCTGGAAGTGAAAATAGAGAATTAATTTAACAGGGTATGCTGTATGTAGCATATACAATGTCATTCTATACTAACCATAAATGACAGGTGTTTGTTCTCTATATTGCTATCTGTCTATTTATAATTGTTTTTTTCAGAATGTCACATATCAAGCACATATGCAAAGTGAGTGGACCGATCAGTATGCCTATTTCTATTCAGTCTGCACAATTGAGTTCGTAATGAGAAAGGGGAAAAAGGTCCCGGCCCGGCGTTCATGCCTAGATTTCTTTCCAGGTTTCTGCGAGTTACGAATTCAGCTTGCGCTCACTAGCTCTCTCATGTCTGCCATGAGGCTCAGTGTGTGCGGTGCAGGACCCAGCCTGACCCACACCTTTTTGATCTGCTGGACAAAAAACAGACAAACCCACAAAACCTTCCCTCTCTTGGTGGGGGTAAATATTAAGAACCACAAGAGGCCCAGGGTCTTAAAGGGTAAAATAAATGAAAAATAAGACGCAAAGTCAGAGCGTCTGGGAGGCTTTTCTTCCAGAGCCTGGCTGCACAATAGGAGAGCCTGATAGGACGATAAGAGCTGCCGCAGCCTAGTAAAAATCCAATTCCTGCAAAGCGGGGAGCCCGGTGGAGACAGAGAGCCATCTTTCCTCCCAGTTTGTGGTTGGAAGATCCTATCATAATCACTGCGCTATTCTGTCGAACCTGAAAACAGATCAAAAATGGCAAATATTGACCCTAAACTACAGGAACCAGAACTGCCCGGGAAAGTTTTCTGGTCTAACTATGAATTGGCAGAACTGTAGGTCAGCCATGGTAAACTTTGTTTCCTGTGTTGACTAGATCACAAGTTCCAGTCTAATATCTGTTGATGGCTTGTTTTTGTTGAAAATCATGTGATTCATTCATGTTTGATTAAATACTAGATCAGTTCTGAAACAAGATACAAAAAAATGTCAAGATGCCCTCTCATTCGGCCAGAACATTTTCTTGGCAATTCTGTTTTAATGACTTTGCGTGTTTGCTAGAACATCCTGTCTCTTTTGGAAAAAGTGGTGGACTACAGTTGATGACAAACTAAAATGACTAATTATCTTTTCCATGGCTTCATTTCAAAGATTAACTATATCAAAATGTATTTTCCCTAAAAGCAGATGTAATGACCTTGATTTTGTTTTCTCTTCTCTGTTTACTTTCTTTCTTTCTTTCTTTCTTTCTTTCTTTCTTTCTTTCTTTCTTTCTTTCTTTCTTTCTTTCTTTCTTTCTTTCTTTCCAAGGCTGCATTTATGCGATCAAAATTAATCAGTAAAGACAGTAATATTATGAAATAATATTGACAATTTCAAGTCACTCCTTTCTATTAAAATATATTTTAAAATATGTTTTCCTACAATGCCTTTTCAGCAGCCATTATTCCAGTCTTCTGTATCACGTTCATTCAGTTAAACTTTAGAAATCATTCAATGCTGATTTGTTGCTCAAGAAACATTTCTTCATCAGCTTTCAAGTTCTTCCTCTTCTTTCTCTTGTCATAGGAAATTGAAAACTTTGTGCTGCATGATATTTTTGTGGAAACAGTGAAGCTTTTTCAGGATTCTTTCAATAGAAATTGCAAAATAAAAGCATTTATTTAAAATATAGATATTTTGTTATAAATGTACTTTTGTATAAATGTCCTCATTGTTATTTTTTTATCAATTAAATGTGTCTTTGCTGAATAAAAGTAATTTAGTAGTGTATTGTGTTTATTTCTTTCGTCTCTCTCTCTGTGTCTTTTCTTCACCAAGATTACAGGTACCACATGAAATTTGTCTTCATTATATCTGCTGTTGTATCAACCTGATATAAAAAAGGGGAAACAATTGTGCCTAAGGGTTGTTTAGTTAAATAAATAGGTAGAACAAAAATGATTGTCAAGATAAAATCCGTCCCTTAAAAGATCTTGGCCTTCAACAGGAATCTCTGAATCTATAGGAAAAGGTAGAGAATTTGAGCTAGTTATCCCAGTTTAACTTCTGTGTAGCATTGTGCCCGGGCATAACCTTATTTTTCCCCTCTGCTTCAGAATACACAGTCATTCATTACAATTGAGTTGTTGTTGTTGTGTTGGTGAGACTGCCATTGCCATTGGCTTTCAGCACGGGCATGCAGGGTTATCAAACAGTGAAGGAGAAATTGCCTGGGCTCTGCCATGGCCCTGATTGTGCTATCAGAGCCGTCAGGGAGGCCTTCCATAAAGGCAGGGGGCACTGGGGAGTGTGAGGCGGTGTCTGGTGCGGCCCTCCTGATAAATCAGCCTGCCTTCCGCTTGGCAGCTGCCTGCCTGCGCCACATTGCCATGCTCCTGGCACACTCTGCAGCCCCCCAAACACATCGCGTGACCCCCCAGACCTCCCCGCTCCTTCCTCCGCTGCCCTCGCTGAGGTTTGTTTTGTTTACCCCTTGGTTGCTCCCCTCCCCCCTCCCCCCTCAATCATTCACTTTCTAGCTCGCTGCCACGCCACATTGTTTTCCTCACCCCTGCCAAAATAATTACTCTACCCTCCTCTTTTATCCGGCAGATTTTTCAAAACTTGATGTATTAAATTGGGCATCTGTTGTGTCCGCTGCATAAATTTAGCCATTTCATGTATTATGCAGACTTTCTGTGCCTTTGATAACGATATTTTTGTTGTTGTTGGTGTATGCGGTTGGGGCAAATAGTTGACTGGTAATATTGTCATATAATTTAAGAATCTCAGCATTTGATAAAAAAAAAAAAAAACTAAAAAAAAAAAAAAAAAAAAAAAAAAAAAACTAAGATAAATCAATGTAATTATTTTATTGATATGTAATATATAAACATCTTAACTATGCTATTTGCAGTGGCAACATGATGTGCACAAAAAATGTGCTGTGTGTTTATAATAATTTTGCAATGACTTCAACTGTGACTCGGTCAGAAATATGTGTTTAAATAATTTTTATATTTAAACGGATGAATGTATTCATTTTTTTAGCATTTATGTTTATCTAGGACATAAATATTTAAACCTATATCCTAATTAAATTACTTTGAGGTCTTATCATTTAACCTGCTGAAGGAGGAAATTATTCCCCTATTTAAATTCCCTATAAATTTGAGAACGCTGCAGCTTCAATCGGATGCTTGAGTTTATTACCACCAGTAAAATGCTGATTTGTAGGCCTCTCAAGGGCTGGTTTGATAAGGTTGGAACAGAATCATCTCCAGACACTGAGTGACAAACCTCTCACCTCCTGCCTTTCTTTTTCTAAACACAAACCTATTTAGGTGTATATATTTTTATGAAAGAATTAAACTGAAATAAAATCACTTTGTAATTATTCTGGCCCTGTATTACTTCAGGTGCACTGGTAACAGCAGATGCTCTGAAAGCAGATGTAAGGGCTGCTGTAAATGTTCTGTTGCACAGGTTTTAAAGACACAAGGGCCGCAGCTTCACCCTCATAAAGTTCAAATCCTGATTAATTTCTGATTAACATAAACTTTTGCTTTATCTGTCTGATTCCTCTTGCCAGGTAAGACTCCTTTTGGGAACATAATATTTCTAATTGGACTGAAATGAATACCTTTGTACGGATCATTAGCAGACTATTCTTAAATATGTTGCATCGAGACAGTTTCATTTAAATTAAATCTCCAGTTTAATTTCTAGAGCTTTTTTAGAGGTCTGGGCCACCCTGATGCTCTAAATCTTAGTTCTTAGTAAAAATCCATATTAATACAGACATTTTACAGAATGTATTTTAGGATTGATACTGTTTTAATATATATTTTTTCTGTTAATATAACAAATGCATATAAAAACAGTATAAAATTAAGAATATTATAGTGAAAAAAATATTATTATAAAATATTATAATTTAAAATATGTATTTTGCTTTTTAAAAAATACTTAATATGAGACCCTGGAGCACAAAACCAGTCATAAGTAGCATGGATAGTTTGGATGGTTTGTAGACAAAAATACATTGTATGGGTCAAAATTATAGATTTTTCTTTTATGTCAAAAATCATTAGGACATTAAGATAAAGTAATGTTTCATAAATATATTTAGTCAATTTCCTACCATAAAATATATCAAAACACCATTTTTGATGACTCATTTGTATTGCTAAAAGCTTTATTTGGACAGCTTTAAAGGCAATTTTATCAATATTTAGATTTTTTTGCACTCTCAGATTCCAGATTTTCAAATAGTAGTATCTCAGCCAAATATTGTACAAATCATACATCAGAGAAAGCTTATTTATTCAGATCTCAATAATTTCAAAACATTGGCCCTTATGACATATGGTCACATATGATGATTTGGTGCTCAAGCAACATTACTTATAATTATCAATGTTGAAAACAGTTGTGCTGCTTAATATATTTGTGGAAACTGTGATACGTTTGTTTATGATGTTTTGGTGCATAGAAAGTTCAAAAGAACTTTAGTTATTTAAAACAACGCCTTTGCTCTCATTTTTATTCATTTGATTTAAATGAATACAATTAACAAAAAATAAATAAAATATTCTTGTCTCATTATTTTAGTTTTAGAATAAATGGTAACAATTTGTATGCAGCAGATTGCAACAGCGATTACAGCCAAATAAAAGTTTACATATGAGTCAAAAATCCTGACAAACAGGGAAAAAAGTGGAAGGCGTTTCATACTAACATTAAAGATCAGGACAGTTAAAATCACATTTATTTACAAAGGAATACAAATTAACTTTTTTGTTTTTTTTTTGATTACAATTTCATTGACAAACACTGAAAAGGAGCAAAGATTAAAGAGATCGTAAACAGTGTGAGAATGGAAGTGTGCTCTGTGCTCGCTTCTGCTGCAGTGGGTTTGTCTATAATGATGGCTGATGTAATTCAGCTGGGAGATTGCTGTGAGGCTTCTGACTGGCATAAACGTCAGACCCCCACATTTATCAAAGAGGCTACATTTCTGTTTTATGTTTGAACCGCGAAGAGGGTTTTGTAATAATGGTGTATGACTAACGTATCATGAAGCTAGGAATGTCATAGCTGCTCCCCTTAAATGGGATAATCTAAGTGTGTGATAATCATTGTTGACAACTGTTAACAGAAATGCACAGCAGACTGGGGTCTGTGTGGCTCACTTATCTTATTAAGGCCCATATCGAAATTTTACACAGATGCACACATACATTCATGCACAAGCTTGCAGAATCACACTCACAAATACCTTTTTGTAATATTTCTGACACGGTATCTGTGTCTCTAAGGGGCTGTAATGATAAATGAGCCTTCATGTGCAATGGGCCTGTTTTCAGAGGAGGCAGTGGCACATATGTGAGGTTTCTTTCATTTCATTTAAGTGAACATTTAATTTTCTGTGTTTTTTTTATACTGTCGAGCGACCGCTAACTTTGAGATGTTGAAAAGTGACCCCAGCCTTGAAGATTCATTCGATATTCATCAGTTCCAAATGTTCAAAGTGACGGTTCACCTGTAAATGAGTTTTCTTTCATTATTTGCTGACCTTCACGTTGTTCCAAACCTGTATGTATTTATTTCTTTAATTAAAGGGATAGTTTACCCAAAAATGAAAATTCTGTTATTTACTCCCCCCTCATGTCGTTCCAAATGCATTATGACTGACTTAATTCTGCACAAACGATATTTGGAAGAATGCTGTTTTAACGACTCAATTTTATGGCACATTTCTCAGAATATCTTATTTTATGTTCCACTGAAGAATGGACGTCAAATAGGTTTGGAACGGAAAAAGGGGAAGTAACAGATGTGTGAACTATTCCTTAAAAAAACGAAAAGAGAAATTGTTTATAATGACTATGAAAAAGGACCATAAAAGTATAATAAAAATGCCATAACATTTAAAGATTTGTAATATAGTGCACATTCAGGATTATTATTATTTTTTAATCATTTATTTTTAATTTTTAAATGATTAATTCCATTTCATTATATTAAAAAAACAAAACAAAAAAAGATCAGGATATTCTTAAAAAAAAAAAAAATCACCTTTTTTTTGTTCCATGGTAGAAAAAAGATCACACAGATTTAGAAAGATATAAGGGTTAGTAAATGATAACAGACTTGAACAATGGGTGAACTAGAGATGCACAATGTGTCATTTATAGTATTGGACAATTTACAGAGTTGTACCTACAATATTAGATTTTTTTTATTACTTAATTATACATGCTCATTTACCATTTTTATAATTATTTTACATTACTTGTGATGTCATTTAACAATCATCTAATTTATATGTAAAAATACTAATAATTTAGAAAAACTTTTAAATGACTTTTTACTAGTTATCACACTGAATTTATCATAATGTACATTATAATGATGTGATGATGCCTACATTCACTTATTTTTGTTTTTAGCTTGATTTTCATAAATTGAGTTATCTAGCATTTGAAGTCAGCATGAAAGGCGCAATATGTAATTTTTCTGCTTTAAAAATAGCAGATATCACTATATCTATGTTATATATATTTTTTTGTTGTGTACTTACATTATCCCGACAGTTTCCACGAACTTTAAAATCCGGAGAAAATTATAGTTTAATTAGAAGACACGGCACGTTTCTTTATTTCCGTTTTGTCGCCTGTCTATGGCGTCATATAAACTTTGACCCCTCTAGTTTATCTAACTTCCTGCGGAACTGCCAAATACAAAGGTGAACAGAAGCAAAGACGAGACGAAGAAGAAAAAGTAGTAGCTAGCCTTGATCGAGACTTATTATATTTTATATTTATATTGTTTATATTCGTATTTATACCTCAATCAATAACTTAGTTATGGATCATAATTATGCTTTGCCTGCATGTTCTGTGAAGCGCAAACGTACGGGTGAAATAAATGACCTGAGAAGGTTTTGGGACGAAGAAGAAACGAGACACGGGTAAATATTGGAGTTGCATTTCCAAGATAGAGAGAGCTTCGTGACAAGCTGAAACTACAGAGAGATGCTTGTATTCTAATAAACAGGTATGCATCCATTCAGCTAACTATATCTATCCGTATATTTTGTGAAACGATGATGTCTTGTGTAAAACGCAGACGGACTAACTCTCATGTATAGTATAATGTAAATCTACATGTGTTCTATATCTAGCTGGATAAAGTAGCTTCAAATGCAGTTCACTATCTTGTTCGATATCATAGTATAAACGTAGCCTAATTATAATTATTAACGAAAGGCCACCGTGTTTTTTTTTAACATATATTACTACTAGCTAGATGGAATATTGATTTGATAGGGGTCTGATAATTCATATATCTCTCCGTTCGAAAATACGTGATTGTCAAAATACTAAGGCCGGTGACACACTGGCTGCGTGGCGTCTCTGCTGCGTGCCAGAAGCCTGGCGCACTGCTGCTGCCGTATGTGTCATAGAGGGAGACCGCCGACAGACCAGGCTCTTGCCTTTATGACAACAATATCTATATTTCATGTTGAACATAAATATAAAGCCTACTGATAAAGGACACCGTCAACAGTATTGACGGCAAAATAGACTTATGTTTGACAGGTGCAATATTTGAAAATCGATAATTATTTATTTATTTTTTAAATTACATTTGTATCTGAATTTATGTCAACCTATAGACTTTCAAACATCAAAATGTCATGAATTAATATGTATTTGTGTACAAAATTACATATAAACATATTTTCCTATTATATTTTGCCTGGAAACGCTTCCAACACACGTGCGTGTCGCGTGAAAAATAGGCGTCGGTTCTATTTCTAGCATGGACACGTTTTCCGTGCGCTCACGCAGGCAGTCTGCAAGCTCTAACCTATTAACATGGGAGCCGAATTAAAAACTGACACGCCACGCGGCTGAGACGCTTGCGCCATGAATCCAGTGTGTCGCCGGCCTCAGTTAAAATGAGTGAGGAATGTGGGGAGCGACAGAGCGCGTGTTCCAATGAACAACAACTCCCATAAGCCTACGCTCTTTCCCGACGTCATCAAAGTACGTCTCATGTTATTATTTTGATTGAGTGACCCCTGGTGGCCAAAAATTCCATACTGCACGTTGAAATCAAAATGGACTTTATATACTTTACTAGCACTCTTTGCGAGTCTTGACGTAAACAATTAATCTGTGCAAGTTTATCTGCTGAAAAAAAAATAGTTTGTCTTCGTAATCTTTAATCAAAATCTGAACATTTGCTTCCGCTCTGGAATGGCATTCCTTTTCTGATGATGTCAGTTTGATGGCTTGGGCAGAACATCCTTAAACACACCCCTCCAACCGTTAGATTGCTATGAGTGAGCGACAGAGAGGAGGAGCACAAACATAAAACCATGCCCTCTATTCAGTATTCCGTTTCAAATCACTACACTGAAATAAAGTCGGCAGCAACTTTCGGTTAACGCAGACTTACATTTTTTTACGAGAATGATTACTATGAAAATGCTTATTCCTTTAATTACTTTTTAAGCAATTGACCAGTAAACCAGTATGACCTAACTCATCGACCATCATATGAAATACAGGCCACATGGTCCGCTCTTGTGATAATTATCTTTAGGCCTATCGTTCGTTCCCACCCACCAGACGCGCAACCCGTGTCCCGGTCCTCAAATAATGCAACAAGTCAAGCTCACTGACCTGAACCCTCCTCCATGACCTTTCCTCAAGCACATTAGAAACACACCAGTGGTCATGACCCCCACACTCGGGGGCCAGGGAGAGGCGTGTGCAGCCCACGCGTCTGTGTGTGTGCTCTTTTGTCTGAGCAATGGTGCAGCGACCACAGGTGCCGTTCCCTTGAGACACTGCGGAGGTTAATGATCTGCACGGCCAAGCAGGAATAAATAAATCACTTCCAGTCCAGAGTGGGCATAAATCTTCTCTCGTGCGCCCATTTGCAGCAGCTAGCACCACCAGTTGCTAATGATTGCATTTTTTTCTTATGTGCTTTGGCTGGGCTTTGGCGTTGATTGCTGAAGGGGGAGGCAGGGGGGATTGGTTTCTCTCTCTCTCTCTTTCTCTCTCTCTTTGTCTCTTTCACCGTAATTGATTTTGAGTCCTTATGGAGACATTCCAGTTGATTGGGGTTTATATGTTTGCCTAAAGGGTTCATTCTAAGTGACAGTTATGTCTCTTCAGATGGGCTGACTGTGGATACAATAAGTAGACTATCTATCTATCTATCTATCTATCTATCTATCTATCTATCTATCTATCTATCTATCTATCTATCTATCTATCTATCTATCTATCTATCTGATAGCGGTACAATTGAAAGTACATGTGAGGATACACACTTTATATAGCAACTATATAGAGTTATAATTATTTATCATAATATATTAATATCAATGTAAACTGTTAATTTATTAGTGCATGTAGAATTTTATTATGTTAACCTAGACTGAACAATACTTTTACTGTATTTATTATTATTTTTTTTATTACTCACAGAATTTAATGCAGGGAAAATACATTAAACTATCATTATCATTGGTGCAGTGTAGTGTTGGAAAGTCTGCATATTAGAACAAGACTTATTAAATGTTATAGCATTTAAACCAATTTCCTATTTATGAAAGTACATGCGTAAACGTGTCTTTTTATGTCAGTCTAAATCTTTATAATATTAGCACACTTTCTTTGTATACACTAAGAGATGTAACATACAAATTTAATATATTAAAGAGACAGTGTCTGATAATCAAAATTATTGGTAGTTTTCAGAAAAAGTTCAACATGATTTTTTCTGCATATTTATGTGTTTTGTGGTAAAATACAACAGAAGTGTTTCACACTGTTCTTGATCTAACACTACACTGCTCCAATGATAAAGATAGTTTAATGTATTTTCCCTCCATTAAATTCTGTGAGTGCTAAGCAGATGCTGGCATCTGTATTATGAAGTCAAACTTAATGAATGACCCAATATGTCACAGACCTGTTAAGGGGTGGTGAATGTTTCAAAATAGCTAGCAATTAGCAGGCTTTAACTGTAATTAGTGTGTCCAATTGATTAGTATCAATGATCAATACTCTCACTCAAGAGCAATTAGCAGGAGGACTTTATAGAAAAAGGAGCCTTCTACTGAACACATGCACATGCACAAAAAAAGGAGAAATCATAGAAAAAAGACAAACAACTTATTACATGTCATCCCAAAATGATCTGGTATGTTATAGCTTGTCCTTATTCATATGATGTCATGATCTCTTATCATACCTTGTTTATTTTTATTCACCTCTTGAAGCATGTAATATGAACAGATATAACAGCCTTAACCATTAAATGCTGTCACTATCTGATAAGTAGACTGAATTTAAACAAGCATTTGTCACACAGCTATACATCACAATGATTTATGTTTTTAAATGTGTACATACATGTGCCTGTAATAGTTTTCTCTGGCATGCTAAATACTGTGTGTTTTGAAATGCATAAGACAGAAAAACAAAATGCAAAAGCAGATTTAAGGAATATTCTGGCTTCAATATAATCCTTTGTGGCATCATTTTGACTCAGCCTTTATGTATGTATATATTTATGTATTGCTTGATTGATTAATTGATTCATTTGTTTGTAAAGAAAAGATTTGATTAATTCATTCATTTGTTTGTAAAGAAATGAAAAATCAAGGTTACAGTGAGGCACTTTAAAAGAAGAAATATTACATTTGTAAATTTAGTCAAATGCTTGGATACATTTTTATTATTAAACCCCAGAGTTTTTTGAGCTGTAATGCTGTTCTTGTCATTTTAATGGCTATCTTAGGGTTTTAGTTGCTACTTTTTCATAAAAACAAAGCTGTAAAATATACCTTGACAACTTTCCCCCCACAATACAGTAAAATTGTTAACTTACATTGTTTACATCATAGGAGAGTATTTGTGAAACGAAAGATTGCTCATTCACCTCCATTATTAAGCACCTCTTTATAACCCAGATTTTCCCATTTTTTAATAAAGAGGAGACACAATTTGATATTAATTTGTAAACATTATGCCACAAGTGCTGTGTATTGACCCCGGAATATTCTTTTAAGGACAAGGTGTTTATGAATCTCACATTTCAAGGTAAAGTAGACACCAACAATCTTAAATCCAATCTGGACAATACTAGGATGTCTGCGGACTGTACGACTGGATGGTGGAGAAAACAATGGAAATGAATAAAGTCATTAACAGGGCTTAGAACAGTGGCACCAATATGTTCTCTTTTATCCCCTGGTGACACAAAAGAGAGAGGGAGAGAGAGACAGAAAGAAAGAATAACAAAAAGAGAGAAAGAAATGCACAGAGGCTTTTCTTCTCTTCAAAATGCTGCATTAGGTCTTTTCCACCAGTCAGTTTTGATAGTTCAAAGCCGGCAGTTCAATAAATAGCTGGAACCGGCACATCTCTGTTCTTGCAAAAAGAAATCAATGTTAATCCTATTACCGGCAGTTATCACCTAGCCCAGAAACGGTGGCAAGTAAGGAAAAAAAAACTGAGATGTCAAAGAGGAAAGGGGGGAGAGAGAGAGAGAGAGAGAGAGAGAGAGAGAGAGAGAGGGGGTAGAGCAAGTCACCCTTCATTCACTTTCAAACACAGTTTTGATAATTTACTTCTGTAGAGGAAGCGGGAGGAGGGTACAGAACCCAAGGTGGGGGGTGGGGGGTGTTGAGGTGTGTGTGCATCTGTCTTTCTGTGTAAAGAGGGGGTCCGGAGTGACTGATGTATTTACACGTAATGCCAAGATCAGACCTTGCTGCTGTAAGCAGGATGTTTGAGGCACAAAACATTGCTTTTCTTCAGCCACATTCAAGGTGCTCGACAATCCCTTTACCATCGGAGGCCTGATGTGTGACCTTTCACCCCCTCCCTCTGTCCTGTTGATAGTGCAGTGAGGATTTCTGGTGATTTGGTAGTTTGATGAGTAGATAGATGACAAACTCTGATTTATTTTGGATGCAGAATACTGTACAAGACAATGATAACCAGCTCTTTGAGATCTATTGTATTTGCTAAAATTAGTCAAGATTGACCCATTATAGATTGAGTTTAGGTTAAAAGATGGAAATAAAGGTTTAAAAGCCAGTTGTTATTTTAATTTTTTTAGGGCATCTGCTAAATGACCAACATTATATATATATATATATATATATATATATATATATATATATATATATATATATATATATATATATATATATATATATATATATTTATATATATATATATATATATATATATATATATATTTATATATATATATATATATATATATATATATATATATATTTATATATATATATTTCTTTCTTTCTTTCTGTCTTTCAAAAAGAAAAGACAAAAGAAATGGGACATAATTCTATCTGGATTCAAACCAACGTCCCAATTTAGTTTCTTTATGTTTTTGTGTTTAGCAGATATTGCTTCACATCAACTATCTGTGCATTCAAATTAATATTTGCTAGATTTTTGTTACCATTACTTTTTGAAGGGCAATGTCTGTATGATCAGTTCCAGTAATGCACTCACAAATTCCGTGGACCATTTGCAACTGAGCACCATCAAATGTATCTTTTCAACTGATTCAATCAAATATTGGTTCATCTTGAATGCATAAAGAGGGGCAGTATACAAAAATGAGTGCATAAAAGAAAAAGAAAAGCATACAAAACAGACGCAGTTGTGTTCAGAAGTGCATTTCTCTTGTGAACAGAGCAGCAGTCTAGATTAGAGCTAATCATTGTCAGCAGGATGCAGAAGTGGGCCTTCTCACTGACGGATTAGCCCTGCCGCTGTTGTTGTTCCTATTGTTATTGTCAGAAAAATATAATTACTGCCGAATCTCATCAAAGCAAGAACAGCCTTCTCAGAGTTGCTGCCCTATTTCATTCGAAAAAAATTAATAAATAAATGTGGGAGAGTAAGAGAAAAAAGTAACCTGAATTTGCTTTTGTGGAAACAACCGATCATAGCACAAAAAGTATCTTCCTATGAAAACAGAGCTGTTCTAATTTCTTTTCTGTGCTAGGGTTTCATGTTTTTTTTTTTAGTTTGAAGACCCCCTCTTTGAAAAAAGCAGACATCAAGTTTTCACCTTGACTTGACTGACTGTATATATATTTATTTCCTGTGTCATAAAAACGTGGGTGACCCCATTCCAGTCCAGCCCGTTTGATATTCCTGCAATAAATTAGATTGCAACAGAGGTGCTTTAACATGTAAAATAGCAGTGACATACTAAATAATGAGCCATGCTAGTATTACAGTGCGCCAGCTAGGGGACCCAGGGGTATTTCCAAGCCTCGGAGTAGCCCTTTCTTTCCTCCGAAGGGGGTGAGGGGGGCCGGGAGTATACAGAGGGCGCTGAATATGGAAATGGCATTAATAGACCCCATGCCCAAAGCTAGATTACAGTGCGTCAACCCCAGTGGCCTGAACGCTCGCTGTTTAGGTCCACCAACAACACAGAGCAAATTTTTTTTTGAGGAAATTGCTCTGTTTTTTTTTTATTGGTCCCCAGTGAATGTCCATGAGTATTATTCTTCCGATTTGGTTCCATTTACTCTCCACCAGATAAACTGCCCATCAAAATGGGAGGAGGGGGGTGGGGGGTTTGGTTGCAGGCCTTATTTTGAAAGACCGGAGGAGACTGTGTCACCGCTTGAATTTGTCACCCATCAACAATCTTGATCTGCTCTTTTCAATGGCTGATTTACCGCCATGACTAGATGTTCAGAGGGTCTGATTTTAGATGGTCATAACCCTGTTAACCGCAGGGTCCAGCAGCCATTGTCCTTCAAGTGACACACTGTTGTTCTGTTTCAATCAAGTGATACTGTGTAAACACTAAATAAGCATTTGATATGCCAGAAACTTAATGGGGTCAAAAGACACTGTGCTTTTAGATTGTGAATCACCACCTGATGATAACTCACAGCTGTGGAATATTATAAAACTGATTGTAAATTCATTATCAAATTTTTAAGGCCATAATGCAGTCGGTCAAAGCATTGGGGATGTTTTTGTGTTGTGTTGTAGAAAATTTTGAAACTAAGAGCTTGACGGATGAGAAATGGCCAGTGGATTTGTTCTTTCAATCTCGGTTTGTAAAGGATAAAGAATCGCCTCTTTCTCTAATTTCTCCTCCTTTTCGCCATTTTTTTTGCCTTCGACTTTAATGCTGTCCGCTGACTGCTGTAGTATAATAGCCGGAATGTTTTATGAACGTGCAGCAGCAGGATAAAATTTTTAATGGCTCCATTGGTAGTTGTCCCGGGTCATAAAAAAGTGCTGCAATAACCCAAGAAAAGGTTATTGGAAACGCATATGTGTTCTTCCTCTTAGAGAAAACCGTCAAACATTTAGTCTGAGCCCGTTTCGTGACCATACGTGCCCTACGAGTTTTATCTTCTGCGTAAAGGAAGGTTTTTTAAGGGGAGCTAAAATGACGCATAAAGTGAAATAAATAAATATATAAATGAGCAGCCACGTGGAAGCAGCATCTGTTGAAGAGCTGTATGAAAAACGGCGTTTGATTGTTAGCAAACATTATGCAAACTGTTTGAGTCTAAATAACCCTGTGAGCGCATCGTAAAATGTTCCTCTCGCGTGGCAGTAGCGTGTGACGGAGGCGCCCCCCTCGTAAACAACTCTTGTCATTTTAAGTAAGCGTGGGCCTGCTTACCAGGCACCTTTCGCTCGGCAAGCCGCACCTAATTTGGCAGCCTTTAAATCTTTTGCCGTCGTTGTCGTGAGAAACGCCTGGTTGCAAATGTCTTTCATTGAATGCTGACTCTGTGGTATTACAAGGCTTGCAGATATGCCTGCTGTAATATGTCCCCAGCTTTATCTTGTAATGGTAAAAGTGTATTAATTTTAGTGGACTTTCAGAGAGTGTGTGAGAGAGAGAGCACGAAGGGACGGGTTTGACACCGTTTGGGATTGGGGCCGCTCGACACACTCTTCAAACACATTTTTCACGCGGGGAGCCGGCGAGGTGCGAGACAGCTGAAGACCCTCATGCATTTCTTAGATACCCTAAGCACAGATTTATCAAAATCTATCTGGAGAAAAGGTATATCTCGGTAATAACTACTTTCCGAAAAGTGCACCAAAAGTGAGGCTTTGTTAAATGGCTCTTTGCTGTTGGTCGGCTGCACAAGAGAGGATTATGTGCAAGAATACTTGTATCAGGAGTTTCTAAATACAGGAATACAGAATTTATTATTACCTCCCTCTTCAAGTAAAGCTTAAAAACACACTTCAAAAGCATCTTCTGAAATATTTTTCCAGTTGATGTTAAATGCTTCTCTTCAAGACTGTATATGTTCTTCACTTTTACACTTCCCCCATCTTTGGCTTCATGATGCAAGCATTGTATGAGTGTCCATGGTAAAGAAAAGTCTTTTAAAAATCCAGTTTAATATACATGTGCCAAATTTTCGGAAATGCATTTTGCATTCATGTTGGTTTCATGTTGGTTTGAAAAACTTTCATACTATTTTCAAGAAAAGTTTTGACGTAATAGAAAATGTAGTGTTTTAACCATCAAAGTGTAGCCGTCAATGACAAACACACATATTGTGCATATCTTAACAATATATATTTTATTTGTACTTTCATGGTAAATGGTATATCAAAATATACCAATTAAATATTAATTTATAAATATAATCATACTTTGGTTTAGTATAATTATACGTGAAATTTCACAGCCTTGTGATGAAAAAGGTTAAATTCTCCGATATTTTAAGAAAGTTTTTGACCATTAGTCACAAAAAGAGCCACACATCCAGGTTTTTTTTTTTTTTCCATCCATCCATGAATAAATGTCTTGAATACACTTTGAGAACAATTTAACAAGTTTTTAATTTAATTAATTTATTTATTTTTTAATGGTGGGAATAAAGTCAAAAATAGCAAGGTGATACATTTGTCCTGATCTTTAAATCTTTAAAAGAAAAGTATTTATTTATCAATTTATGAATGACTGAATGAAGTGTTAAACGTTAACTTTGACTATTATTATATTAAGCTCACAGGGCCAAAGACACACAATAAACTGTACTTTGTATTTTTAAGAAGGCAGTAAATAGGACCCCTGAGAGCCACTACATTTACCCATAGACCTAAAAATAATTTTTAAATGTTCTTGGTTCATCCCTTTGCATGCTATTTCGCTTTGCACGTATAGTAGGTAGTGTGTATTTGATGTTTGTTGAAGCTCCCCTGCTCTGGCTGTGGCCCCTACACAAGTACTCCAGCCTCACAATCTACTTAAGGGGGTTTAATAAGGTGCGCGGCGACAAATGCGTTCGAGGACAAGCAACCTCTGATAGATACGGTGGAGTCCTGCAGAAACTCCGCAGTATTTCCTCTGGCGAATGGTGGCATGTCGGTATGCCGCGCGTAACGGCTGCACTTCGAGAGGACTGAACCACGGGTGTTTTTATCAAGCCGAGGGCCTAGACCACCGGAGGCTCCTGTGATGGAGGAAAATCTGCGGTCACAAACAGTCACAATGCCTCCCCGCTCTCATCTCTCTCTCTCTGTCACTCCCCTCTTTCTGACTTCCACTCTCCTGTCCCTATGTTTATCAGGTTTTGGGGGCACTGTATTTTGATGTCAATAAGCAATTTTTCTTGCCTGGTCTCCAGCCTGACCCCTTTAATCCATCAATATATTATTAGAGATAAAGTTTTGTGGACGCCTGCTGCAGTCACAAGATAAATGACATCTCTGAAGTCACGCATTAAAGACTAGATTAAGGCCCTGTGACTGTGTCTTCAGCGCTCATCTGTGCGCCTCTGTCCAACCTATCACACTAAGTGACAAGAAAGAAAAATAATGAACTGAGGCAGAAAAAGCAAAGAGATATTTCTTACACACACTCAGTCTCTCACTCTCACACACACACACATACACAGCGCGTACGTCTGTCTTCAGCTGGGATTAGGGTGCATTAGAGGAGAGCTGAAGAAGAGGGGATAGATGGAGGGAGAGAAAAAGAAAGCAAGAGAGTGACTGAAAGGGGTCCTCCTTCTGTTTGGGGGGTTTTTCTATGGAACGGCCATGAAGAGAGGGTGGGCAACGTTTTATCTATTCCTCTGTCAAGCGGCGAAATGAATCGCAGATTTTTAAAATGAAAAGAAAAGATTAAATTAGATTCTTTTTGAGGTTTAGAGCTTGATCTTTCATCATATCTTTAGAATACATTTGTTTGTAAAGACATCCAACAGACAGTGGGTGACAGCTCTGGCACCATTTTATGAATGTTACATTGGTTTAAAAAGAAGCTGTTCAAAAGACTTTTGAGCTCGATAATCTTTAGAGGTAATGATACTGAGAAAAATGAACTGCCTTGCATCATTGATATCCAATTTATGCTGCTTTAGTGTTCTGTAAACCTAAATATATGACATATAATCTCGGAACAATTTCGGAATTGTATTGGTTTTTAATGGGGGAAAAACGGCCGTGTACGAAATGGAGGGTTTTGTCAGTCAAACGAGGAAAATATGAGTCCATCCTTCATTATCATAACCCAGCTAACTTATTTGACCGAAGATCCCTGACTGCGCTCTTTTACACTTGTAGCCTTGCAACCATCCCCCTTACATATCACATTAATAGCTAGGATTACGAAAATGAAATGGCAGTATTATGGGACGGACACCAGACTCGCAGTGAGAATATTAGGGGAGTCTATCTGGTCACACTTGGTGTTAAGTGGGACTGAGCGCTCATTAGGTCTGCTGGAGCCGTAAGTTCATGTCCGCTTGGGCTTTGGCTGATACGCCCTGCACTTCAGGTCACTGCAAATCCACATCAGAGGATTTTTTTTTTTTTTTGTCCAGGGCTCTGTTATCGGATCCTGTCTGTAATACCGGGACTGAGGTGACACTGTTGTGGCTGCGTACGCAAAAGATGGACGCTATTTGAATTTTTCCATTAAGCCCCAGTTGGCTGCACGTTTTCTCGTGTGGAACCGCCACTCAGCCAGTGGAGGAGGATGTTGAGACATACCTGACTTTCCACACGTTAGCCCGGGTGTCATGGCCGCTTTGTGTTGCCATCACTTGTGTGTCAACTTCTGTTCCGCAGGCCGCCTCCACAAGACGCACCTCGGTGCCCACAGCCTTTTACAAGTTGTGCTGTTAAGTAAACAGGACAAAGACCAGATAAATGTGGAAGTCAAGATGGTCTAGGTTTGGAGGTTAACAAAACCTGTTTTGGCATTCATTTAAAGTCATTTACCCTTACTGTTTTGGTGTGTGGGATTCCAGAGACCCTAAAATAATAATAGTAATTTCAAAGTTAACATTTACCTAGACATTCAATTCATGCATAAATACATACATATTACATTACTTACATTTAGAGCCTCTGAGACTTTTCATACACTTTTTGTTCGCTTTTGTTTCAAAAGATAGCCATACACTTTTCATACATGATAATGGGTATAAATCAGGATATTTTCATTTTGACCCCGGACAAACTAAAATCTTATTAAAAAATACTGTAGAAAACATCTCCGAAAATCAGTTTTACTGATTGGTTGATTGATTTATTGATTAATTGATTAAAATCCTCAGAGAAGGAACAAACAACAGTTTGTGATTTTGTTGTTAGCAAAAGGGAAAATGAATAAATAAGTAAACAAGCAAACAAACATAAAACGAAACCACAATATAACAGAGATAATAATAATAATAAAAAGCATATTTATGTACATACATACACAAAATAAAAATAACAATAACCAAAAGGGATTTGTTTGTTGATTGGTTGATTGTTTGATTGATTTAAAATGCAGTTTATAAAAAGTTCTCATGATTGGAAAAAGTAACTTGATGCTTCAATGTAAAAAAAAAATTCAAGCTATTTGAATGAACTTTTTGTGTTTCTGAGACTCGTTACTTACATTTACCAAGGTGAGTAGTTGATAGAAGAGTCGGAGACTGATAGAAAGAAGAAAAAGTGCTCAAAGCAAAGAACTGTATAGCTTTGGGCAAGACAAAAGACCTGAGGTCTGATGTTAAGTGTGATTACGGTGTGAATTTTTAGATCTCTGTTTTTTCTTTTTTCATTCTGGGTTTTAGACGCTAGGGGCACCTTCAGATTTCTCACAGTCTCTCTTCGGAGTCATGAGTTCAATCTGGCTTGAAAAATTAATGGACCATTATGAAACTCTGAACTAATTCTTTGCAGACATCATCAGCCAATTAATTTAAGTGGGTCTACGGTTGGAGGTTGATCTTTTCTCTTTTGAATTTAGTGGAAGTTCCTCCTTTGTTCTAGATCAGAGAAATTAATTTTAATTTTTTTTTAAATTCTTTTTTTTATCATGAACCCACAATTGAATTCACTGATCTTGTTAAAGTCATCACTCAGTTTCTTTTATGCAAGGCTGAGTGACTGATTAGTCAAAATACTTAGTTCACCTTAGTCATATTAGTATGAAATGTAAACGGCTTCTTAAATGTTTACTCTGTCTGTATTTAAATAGATCAATAGTATCCAGCCTGAACAAGCTCTAATTTTGCCTGTGAAAATATAAGAAGTGTTTTTTTTCCCTCCCATACATTTTCAGTTGTTTTGGTGGGGGAAATGTCTACCATTCTGCACAATTCTCTTCTGAATTCTCAGGTTTTAGAAAATATTTGACTGTGCACAAATAAATCAAAATAATACAGAAATCACTTGTTGGAAGGTAACAATGTCCCAGCAGCGATAGCAGATTGGATAAGGTTTTAGAGGAAGGCCTTGTCTCTCTCGCCTCCCTTGAACTGATTGAAGTGATTGAACTGTCATTGAGATCCTGAAGTGTAGTGTGAACATGAGCGGTGTTAACAACGAGATACAGGCTAAAACTAACTTGAGAGGGCGTGGTGCCTGCATGTCGCTGTGATTGGTTGATTGTTCTTTCAACACCATAATGTTAACGAGTGGTCCTCAAAAAAGCCTGAATGTAAATGGACCCACTGCGACATTGTCACTTTCTGTCTAATCTTTATATAAATTAACTTTAATTATCGTGACTTAAAAATGAAAACTGAAGGTGAGTTGTGTGTGTGCTCTTGTTTTTGTGACACATCAGGACACAACTCTATATAATGACATGGGTATGACACAGGTATTACAAGGAGAGGGTGACTTATGAGGACATTACCCATGTCCCCATTTTTCAAAACGCTTATAAATCATACAGAATGAGTTTTTTTGAGAAAGTAAAAATGCACAGTTTCCTGTGAGGGTTAGGTGTAGGGTTGGTGTTGGGCCATAGAATATACAATTTGTACAGTATAAAAACCATTACGCCTATGGGATGTCCCCACTTTTCACAAAAACAAACGTGTGTGTGTGTGTGTGTGTGTGCTGTGTATATTTATTATGTATATATAAATAAAAACACATGCATGTATATATTTAAGAAAAATCTTAAAAATTTAAGAATATGAATATAACATTTATATACATGTAAATATTTTCAAAATATATACTGTATGTACATAATAAATATACACTGTACACATACATATATTATGTAAACCAAAACGTTTATTTCGGATGCATTTGATGCCAATTAATCGTTTGACAGCAAAAATAACATAATATGATTTGTTTGTTCACAGTTTAAGGAAAATACATTTCCAAATCTACAAGAACTGCACAAAGGGGACTTTTTAGTTGAAAGCATGATCAACAAATATTTAATAAACTCAAAGGGAATTTTATATCATGAAGAGCTCCACATAGTGTGCTGACTTTGAATACACTAATACTGTACATTTCCCTCTGCTGTGAGTATTTACAACAATTTAATAGGTTTAATGTATTATATTTTGAAGAGGTTTTCTCTCCTTTTCCTTTCCCCTTGTTAGCGTTGCCAATAATAGCTTTATCAGTCTGTATATTTTTACACACCTGTCCAGTCCCCAAAGTGACCTTTTAAACTGTCCTTTTAAATGAATCTCCAAAAAATGTCCCTGGCTATTTGAACTTCATATCCATTTACTCTCTGTGAGCTCTTTAGCATTTAATAAGATCCTCCGCAGGCAACCACTCTTAATCAAATAATGTTTTGTGCATTTTCAGCTCTTTTTGCTTTTTAAAAATGAAAGTGATGGCATTTTAATAGGTGGGTGTGTGCAGACACGAGGAGACAATCGCCTCTCATTGAGTGCAGGGGGACAGGCTGGAGACAACGTGAGTTATTACTCCTCCCCACCCTCTGCAAAAACACTCCCTTAAATTCACGGGTCGGTGCGGCAGGCCCTGTGGAGAGCCTATGCTGTCTAAGCACGCCGCTCTGCTCGCACACACTTCTCGCTACCACATGATGGATATGCAATGATCACTTAAAACCACAGTGATGATAAACTAATGAATCAAGATCTGCATTAATCAACGAGTAGCCATTACAGAGAGATGAATGGAAAAGCAAAAAGTTCCCTCTCTAACGATGAAGTACTAACTGTTTAATAGCGGACAAGGCGAGTGAAGGAAATTACACACAAGGGATTCATGCATCATTTTAGAAGATATTAATATTTCACCCCCTCTCTTTCCTGACCTCCCCCCATCTCCCGACTCTACACTCTGCCGCCGTTAACAGGCGTAATCAAAATTCATTACCAGCCAAACCGGCCTGATTAAACATAACAGACTCAGTTCACAGACAGACACTGCGCTCAGACTCCACTCACCCCCATCCTCAATCTATCCAGACCCTCAGAAACCAGAGTGGACAAGACCTCTTTGAGAAATGGACTATTATCGCCATTAAACAAACATATTAAATGCTCATCAGATTCAAGTGGAGCCACAGAGAAACCAAAGTACTAAAGGATAAAAATCAGCGTATTTATCATTGTCAGAGGTGGGAGATAATGTGTACTCTTGCATTAATATGAATTAATTAATTTGTTTGTTTTGACCCAGGAGCTTTTATAATTCCTGGAGAGAGCTATCCATTAGCATTTCTGTTCATTTTAATGGAGGTTGTTTGGCTGGTGAAATCTGCAATATCTAAGATGTAAAGTGTCATGTAACCAATCACTGTTGAGCCTGGTTTTTAAAGTTAACTAAAAGTAGAACTGGACTAAAATTAAAATCATTATAATTATAAAATAAATGATGACTAAAATAAAACATAAAATATATATTTTATGTTTTATGAGAACACATTCTGAGAGCACTACATATATATATTAGTGCTGTCAAATAATTAATCGAATCCAAAATATATGTGTACTGTGTATGTTTATGTATATAAACACATACAGTATTTATTTTGAAATTATTTACATGCATGTATATATATAAATAAAAGTTTTTGTTTAATCAATATATACCTTGTATATTTTTTTTTATGTAGGCTATATATAAAGATACACACATACAGTATGTATTCTGAAAATATTTACGTGTATTTAAATTTTTTTATATATTTATATTTAATAAATAAACCTTACATATTTTTCTTAAATATATATGCATGAGTTTGTATTTATATATACAAAATAAATATACACAGTACACACACATGTACTCTGTTAACAAAAACTTTTTTTCGGATGCAATTAATCACGATTAATCGTTTCACACACACACACACACACACACACACACACACACACACACACACACATATATGTGTGTGTGTGTGTGTATAGCGCATTTACTTTTGCTCTTAGTGGAACAAAAGAGTTCATCAGAATAAATTAGAAATCAATATGTTGATAGTATAACAATAACAACAACAACAACAATAATAATATCAGATAAAAAATAAAAAGATGTTAATTAATTTTAAATGCCAGTGTGAATGGAGGAAGATGCTTTTTGTGTTCAGAAGGTGTATTTATGACATCTACCAGCAGGGGCTAACTGGGCTATGATAACTAGCCCAGCCTCAATTTCTTTCTTCTTTTATTTTTTATTTAATTATTATTCTTTCTTTTTTTCTTATTTAAAACCTTTATGTTGCGCTTAGTGGGACAATAGCCAAAACAATTAAGGCAAAAGAGTTTTATATATCTTTTGTCAAAATAATAGAAATTAACATGTTCTTCGCCAGAAAAAGAAAAGAAAAAGAGAAAAGATTTTACACTATTTTTGATTGCCAGTCAGTGGAGAGATAAATGTGTTTAGGAGGTGTAATTGCGACATCTTCCAGCAGGGGCCATGCTAACTACCTGAGCCTTAAATTATTTATTTATTAATTTGTTTGTTTGTTTTCTGTATTTCAATTAAAATGTAGACACAATGACATTTCCTGCACAACAGATATCTGCTGTATAACAGTGTTGTGCAAAGCATCACACAGTAAGCTTTATTGTCATCCTTGTATATAGCGACATTGCCGACTTTACACTAGGCAGGGAGCTGGCAGACCTGCAGGAAGTAGAATTGTGACCATTTAAAAGCAGGTATGGAGGAGAGTAACAGGAGAGGGATGCTGTGACCTCTCTAGAAGCCAGTCCAATCGCTTTCTCATCATATCAGCATTTCAAAACACTGTTGCCTGCCCCGGCTGCTCTTTTCTTCGGCTCGTGCTCCATCTCTGTTTACTCTTCTCTCCTTCGTTCTCTATCTCTCCTTCCCTTTTTCGCCTATGTGTGTGCACATACGTGTAGCCTTCTGTGAGAGGATGTGAGGAGAACTGAAAGGATATTATATTTTATTGTATCTGTCATTTTCCTTCTATCTACCATATGACTTCTTAATCCATCTGAATGCATAGAAGATAATGTTTTGGGCGAAATAACATAAGAGGGAAGATAGACTCCCAAGGACCAATATCTTTATTGCTTGGAGGATAAACGGATTATGTCAGCCGTTTTCTACCGCTGACAGCTTTTCTTATTAACCGATTTTATTTTTAATCTGCCGAGGAAGAAATGCGGTTTTATGTCACAATAAAACGCTGGTCACATCTAATGCTGCCCTCAAACAAACAGATTTCTCAAAGCCTTGCTGGAAAATTTGAAATAACTTTAAAGAGGGGTTTTTGGTGGAGAAAGCGGGCAGGAATTCTTTATCCGCAAGCTTGTTCAACTGAGAAGTCAAAGATTTGTGAAGTTAATGTTGTGTTTTTTTTTTTTTGAGTTAGCAATGTAATACAGTGTAACCGTTTGTTCGTTTTGTTGATTGTGTGGCTTCAGAATATCTCCATCGTAGCCAAACGAATGTGTGGTTAATCCTAATAATATAAAATTATCGGAATCAAATTTAGATAGATAGTTTATCATTTAATTCCTTATTTATTAACTTATTGTCCTTCAATGTGTGTTTAGTGTACAGTAGATGGCTGTGAGAGTGCATATGCTATGTCATATGAGATTATGAGCATGTGTGTGCGCTCGGTAGATGCCAGGGATCATCTCAAATGAAACCATTTGGGCAGATTTATATGAAATGGTGTTGGATATATGCGCAGGGAGAGCTATCATTATCCCCAGGGCTTTCCCCCTCTGCTCTCCTCTCTCATTTCATGCGCCTGATCTGAGGGTGTGAATTAGCCATCACCTCCGGCAAGCCAACTCAGTTAACGGCTGGACAACATGAAAGAAATACACAGAGCTGCATAAAGAATCCTCTCAAAGCCTCCTCCCTTCCTCCACCTCCCTCTTCTCCCCCTCTCTCCTCTGAACATAGAGGGGTAGACCTGTGTTGGGCCCACGGTGTCTACGCAGGCTCACCTTGGTCTGGGCCAGCTGCAGCTGTGTTGTGAACGATGTGATTTACATGGCTCTTATAGAGCCGAGGTTTCAGCAGACGCTATTGTCCTTCAGCGCTCGGCAAGTGGAGAAAGAAAAATGAACTTTGTGACATCTCATATTTGAATGTGACACATAAATGCTGGCTATAACCGTGAGCATCTAACTTGAGGCTGGTGCACCAATGCATAAATCTTATGTTGCTAACTCTTTATTTTAGATGATCAACTGAACTGACACATTGGATATGAAATGTTTCCTATGAAATTTCTGGCTTTATAGTACCTTATATTTATAATTTACAACAACCAAGGTTTGTGCATGAAAGCAATTTGTATGTTTCTGTGAACAAAGTTGTACATTTTCCTACTATTATCCTGCATCCTCATTCCATTGGAATCTGATTTGAAGACTTTGTGGCACACTTATTGGGATGGATCTGAATAGTCCCTTATTGTCCCATTTGGGGATCTCCCAACTTTCATTTGTCACCATGAGCTCAAATTTTACCATTATTCTGTTTACTCATCATTGCAATCAGTCCCATTTTTACCATTTTACCATTCAAAATCTTAAAGTATATCGTTAAATCTTAAAAATCGTGTTTTTAAGATTTAAAGATTTAACAATATATATATACGATATATATCAGCTGCTGCTGCTGATTTTTGATTTTAGGACCCTGAAATGCATTACATTTGCTTTTGATTGAGGCAAGGAAATAAGACTATCCCCATATGTTTCCATAATGCATATGCTATTGTCAATATTTCATAATTTTTATTCATAATGGATGCTATAATATACAGTGAGGAAAATAAGTATTTGAACACCCTGCTATTTTGCAAGTTCTCCCACTTGGAAATCATGTAGAGGTCTGAAATGGTCATCGTAGGTGCATTTCCACTGTGAGAGACATAATCTAAAAAAAAAAAAATCCAGAAATCACAATATATATGATTTTTTTTTTACTATTTATTTGTATGATACAGCTGCAAATCAGTATTTGAACACCTGTCTATCAGCTAGAATTCTGACCCTCAAAGACCTGTTAGTCTGCCTTTAAAATGTCCACCTCCACTCCATTTATTATCCTAAATTAGATGCACCTGTTTGAGGTCGTTAGCTGCATAAAGACACCTGTCCACCCCATACAATCTAAATCTACTAACATGGCCAAGACCAAAGAGCTGTCCAAAGACACTAGAGACAAAATTGTACACCTCCACAAGGCTGGAAAGGGCTACGGGAAATTGCCAAGCAGCTTGGTGAAAAAAGGTCCACTGTTGGAGCAATCATTAGAAAATGGAAGAAGCTAAACATGACTGTCAATCTCCCTCGGAATGGGGCTCCATGCAAGATCTCACCTCATGGGGTCTCAATGATCATAAGAAAGGTGAGAAATCAGCCCAGAACTACACAGGAGGAGCTGGTCAATGACCTGAAAAGAGCTGGGACCACCGTTTCCAAGGTTACTGTTGGTAATACACTAAGACGTCATGGTTTGAAATCATGCATGGCACGGAAGGTTCCCCTGCTTAAACCAGCACATGTCCAGGCCCGTCTTAAGTTTGCCAATGACAATTTGGATGATCCAGAGGAGACATGGGAGAAAGTCATGTGGTCAGATGAGACCAAAATAGAACTTTTTTTAATTTCACTAAACGTGTTTGGAGGAAGAAGAATGATGAGTACCATCCCAAGAACACCATCCCTACCGTAAAGCATGGGGGTGGTAGCATCATGCTTTGGGGGTGTTTTTCTGCACATGGGACAGGGCGACTGCACTGTATTAAGGAGAGGATGACCGGGGCCATGTATTGCAATGAGATTTTGGGGAACAACCTCCTTCCCTCATTTAGAGCATTGAAGATGGGTCGAGGCTGGGTCTTCCAACATGACAATGACCCAAAGCACACAGCGAGGATAACCAAGGAATGGCTCTGTAAGAAGCATATCAAGGTTTTGGCGTGGCCTAGCCAGTCTCCAGACTTAAACCCAATAGAGAATCTTTGGAGGGAGCTCAAACTCTGTGTTTCTCAGCGACAGGCCAGAAACCTGACTGATCTAGAGAAGATCTGTGTGGAGCAGTGGGCCAAAATCCCTCCTGCAGTGTCTGCAAACCTGGTGAAAAACTACAGGAAACGCTTGACCTCTGTAATTGCAAACACAGGTTACTGTACCAAATATTAACATTGATTTTCTCAGGTATTCAAATACTTATTTGCAGCTGTATCATACAAATAAATAGTTAAAAAATCATATATTGTGATTTCTAGATTTTTTTTTTTAGATTATGTCTCTCACAGTGGACATGCACCAACGATGACCATTTCAGACCCCTCCATGATTTCCAAGTGGGAGAACTTGCAAAATAGCAGTGTGTTCAAATATTTATTTTCCTCACTGTAAATGCCACGCAGGGTGTGTGTGCGTATGCGTTGATGTTGATACACAGAGCATGTATTGAGATGTCTTTGTCAGGATTACTGGGGAGTGTAAAGCTTTCGCTCTATCTAAGTCTGCCATCCCTCTGTGTATCATAACCCAACTTTCAGCTGTTTGCATCTAATTTGTGTTTTTAATTGCAGAAGTTTGATTAAGCCCAGCCCCAAGTGTTAAATGGCATTAGGCACAGCCATATTTTTTGGTGGCAAATATGTAGATATCCATGTTCATTTTCTTTTTCTCGTTCGAGGCTTCCTTTAGTGTGTGAAGTGGCTACGATTGCATCTGCCCTAACCTAACTTGATGTTTCCTGAGTTGTGCTCGCTCTCTCTCTGTGACCTTTAATCTAAGACGTACAGAGCGCTCCCAACTATCATGGTTGTCAGTTTGGAAATTGTAATCTCCTCTGAAAAGTCTTTGCGAGTGGAGCTGGATTACTCCGAGATAATTAATCATATTCAGTCGCATGAAAACAAATTTTGTTTACATGTTTAGGATTACGCGCAATGAGGGGAAATGAGTAAAATTCTGCAAGGAGCTCTGTAAGCAAGGTAAAGCGTTTAGCCGCAAAGGATGATCGCACAGGCAGAAATGTTGAAGGAAAATAAAATTCTAAATGGCTCATTGAAGCCGCCTCAGGGTTTCGAGATGCACTTTCTTCTGAAAACCTGGGCAGTGAACCAGGTGAGCTGCCTTTGACTGAAATGAAAAATATGAAGAATCTTTTTATTCTTTTCACATTCATGCTGGACTTCTCCATGGGCCCTCTTTTAATTGAGCAAAATCCACTTCTGGTTCTGTTTTTTCCTCATTGAAAAGAACATATTCTTCTGAAAAAGAAGAGGGAAAAATCAGTTCCTTTTTCAATTACCCCCATCTACTTCCCCTTCTCCCGCCTCCCCAGATCTGCCTCCCTCGGAGAAAGAAAGCAGCCGGAGGTGGGGGGTTCTCTTTTCATTGGCATTGCGGCCCCCCTACCTCTATAATTCGTCCAGGCCTCCACTTTTATGCATGAAACACAGAAGTAGATTGAAAGCATTCAGTGGCCATTCAGACACTGAAGAAAAGAGATCCTCTGAGCTTTATTAGATATGAAGATCTACAATAAAAATCAATTTCTGGCCTCTTTATGCAGTTTAAATGACAAAGCTTCCACCCATTCAGCCGGCATTGTGTGGCAGAAAGTAATTCTGCAGCAGTGGGCGAGACAAGAGCCCTGTATACTTTCTGACCCGATTGCAGATTCTAATATGATACAGACCTACTGAGATAATGGCAGGCACTTAATATCATCTGTTGAGAGGAAGAAAAAGTTATCTGATATCTTTTACGGGGTTAAACACTTTCATGGTCAGAATATTAAGTAGACGAAGACGGACGAGGATTTCTCTGAACGTGGTCCACCTGTATCCCAGAAAACGTCTGAAAATGGAAATCTGCTGTAAAGTGAGAACTCGTGACAGTGCTCAGGCTGCTATCTTTTACTTTCCTTCATGTGTGTGGCGCTGCAGTCAATGCTGAGATGAAATTGCACATATGTGCTTGTCTCTGGCTATTTATTCATTTGATGACATGAATATGACATTTGGTTTGATTTTCCATCATCTAAATAGTCTGTAATCTTTATAATCCATTAAATAAACAAATAATTCCCTCTAAACAAATGCATTTTGAATGCTTTTAGCACTATTTGGTGGATGGCAAGTCAAGTAGGCTACACCATTTAGCTAGTGATTTTCTTAAAAATTTGTTACATTCCAATAGCACGATGATGCCCTGCCAATTGGACCTGACAGAATATTTGGCCGCCTTAAGTGAGATTCCAAATCATATGGAGCATATATGCATATAAAATACAGCAGCTGAGTGTTGAGTTTTTTTATTCAGTTCAGTTTACTTTAATCACAGCTGCAATTTTCTGGTCTGGTTTATAATGACAGTTTATATAAAAATGTGAGATGCGACACTTACAATGACATCGTCATGGATCATAATGGCAGTTTTGATACAAATATGTTCTAAAGTAACCAAATCATATTTATTTTCATATTAAACATTGCAACACTGAAAAATACCTTAAAATAAGATTTAAAAAAAAAACTGCTCTCACTCTAAAAGAGTAGTAGACTCCACACCACAGCTATAACAACAACTTCACAGAGCAACAATATTGCTGGAATTACTTTTAGATTAGCCAATCAGAATTCTTCTTACTTTAAAGCACATACCGCAGTTACAGTATGTCCACAAATTGCAACTGAAGCACATGCACTGAATAAATAAACTTAACTTGGTCCCACTTGGGTGGCCTTAACTACTATATACTTACATCAACAAATAAGTGCAGTGTACTTATTGTGTTTCTATTGTATTGCAAACACTTCTGCTGCTATTGAGGTGGGATGTGGGTAAGGTTAGGGATAAGTTTTGTAGTGTGGGCAGGTTTAAGCACGGGTTAACAGTGTAACTGTAAATGTAATTACAGAAATTAATTACAGATTTAATCACATGCATGAATTTTTTACAATGTAAAAACATGTTTGTACACAATAATGCACTGTATCAAATGATTAATTTAAATGTGAGTACATAGTTAAGGCCACCTAATGTAGAGTGGGACCCCTAACTTTAAATGCTGGCATTGGCGCTAGCATGGTTATCATTATATTTAATGTTCTTGCTGTGAAAAAACCTTTAGTTTAAGTGTAAGTTTACTTAAAATTGCCTATTAGGGTTAGAATAAGTTGACATCTACTGGCAAAGTTACTTATAGTCAGTAGAATGTCTGGAAGACAGTCAGGATAAAGAGTTATTAAGCAGTTAGCAAAATATTAATAGGTAAATACTCAAGTATACAGTTTTACAGTGCATTTATATATACAAATTTATAAGCAGCTGATGTTTTAAAGTGTTAAACTTTTGCTAAACTTTCATTTTGCATACTTTCAAAATACTTCAGCTTAGAACCTGACTCGTGTTGACTGAGCACCTTGTGATAACCACAAACTCATTAGGCTGTACAGATTGTAAGCTCAGCCTGATGTAGGGCTTTGACGAAGACCATGTGGTTGCAGGAGGAAAAAAAAAACGCTTCCTGAACAAGCCTAGCAGTGCTTATCTGTTTTAAGAGCCCAGCTGTGCTAATAGCATAATTCAATAGATGAGGAGCAGTCTGCTTCACAGTTCCACAAAGGTAATCTGATTGAGTTTAACAGGAAATTAAAGGCAAGACTGGGCTCATGTTAGTTTTAGGTACATCCAGAATAGGGTTTCAGCCGCCTGATAGATAAGCACTTAAGACATGTTGTAAAAGTATATGATGCCTTTTCTCTCGCAATAAAAGTATCTTGGAGTACTAAACATTCTCTTCCTTTTCAGCCTTTTCATTACTCAAATGCCGATAGGCCCAAAAGCCGGGTCTAAAGCCGTTATTCAATGTTCCTATGATGTGTCCTTTCACACTGTCTGCTTTTTTTTACAGGGAACTACAAGTTAATTGTTGCTCTACAGCAACAGATTAACCGAAACGTGTGTCATGTTATTTTTTTCCAGTGTCAAGATAAACGATCTGAGGTGTTCTAATGAAAAAGGACTTTGGCGGCCTGTGTGTCCGTCTGCAACGCAGACATGCCGATGAATTGGAATTGCGGATTCCATCTCCAAGGGCAGAGGAATAAATATCAGTTCCAGACTTCTTTCCTTTATGTCACCGCAGCCGCTACAGTCAAGCGATTGTTTTATTTTAAAGTCTTGACTGCAAGACAAGCTCCTATTTTGAATTCAACTTTCAAGGTCTCTGAGTCATTTATTTTTGTCAAAAGAGAGCCAGAATGAAATTCCGGGTAACAATAATAAATCCTCGGCGGACATAAATAAGTGACAATAACTTCTCTCGGTGTCCTACCATGACGCTAGCTGTTTGTTTGTTCGTGCGGCAGCATGAGGAAAATCCAAGACATCCAGATTCCTTTTCACAGACTTAAGACGTGGAACAAATTCTGCTTGAAAGGGTTTGTGTCTAAGTTCCTTTGTCTAGGAATCTGCCGTCCTCAGGTAAGTGTGACTTAGATACATGTCCTCGGGGAAATGGCTTCTCTTCTGGCAGCTGCTGACCACTCGGCTGTGACCGCTGGAGCTTGATTGAAAGATAAATAAACCAAGAGAAAAACTGTGGAATACTGGCTTTGCCAAAGACGTCTCGCAATGCCCTGGAGAACACAGCACTGCATTGACTGAAAACAAAGATGCTATTAGCTAGCTTAGGCACTATCTTCTCTCCACACTACACCTCCCATGACACCGCACACTCCAGTCAGGCCTGCATTTCTACGCTTCTATATATTTATTTATTTTTGTTGCGTTCCCTTTTTCTGCTTTTTCTAAGAAAAACACACCCTTAAAGGGATTATGTTGTTCTGTAGAAGTTAAATAATTATCAATGCTTATTCCCTTCTGATTAGCCGTGCACTCTCTTTTGCTCAAACGTAAACCATATTATTAAACTGCATTTTTGGAAATAGAAATGCTTGTTGGATATCATCTAGCAGATAATGCTTTTCAAACAGGATAACAAAAAGGTGACTGTTCATCTCAGTGTTCGCTTACCTAACAGAGTGAAAGGGATAGTTCACAAACCATTGTTTCCTCGTCATGTCTTTCCAAACTCATACAACTTCTAAAATAATGAATGAGAACTGGAAATGACAAGCTCCAAAATGTCAAAATAGCACCACTAAAGTATCATACAAGTAGTAGATATGACTTGTGCACTGTATTTCAAGTCTTCTGAGCTTTATAGTGTTAGGAACAGGCCCATATCTACTAAAATATCTAAGAAATAAAATTACCAAACATTTTCCTTTAAGTTTACAGACATTTTGTTTTACAATCATAAAACACAATACAATGCAAAGCATAATTAAAAATATGGGTAAAACACTAAGAAAAAAAAACTCTTCATATTAGCGCTGTTCTCTGTAAAATAAATAAATAAATAAATAATAATTCTGAGTGAAAGTAGTTTCAAAGAAATGGCATACTGTCTAACACATTAAATCAAATATGTTACTGATAATCTTTATTTAAAACTATATTTAAAAAAAAACATTGTACATTTTGTCATGTTTTTATAACTTTTCTTAGAGTGTAAGTTATTCACTGATAATCTTGACATCTGCCCATGTGTTCATTTGAGAAGTAACAATGTCTGATATGAGGATGAATTATTCTTTTCAGGTCTATCTTTTCAAAGAATTGGTTGATTCAGGTTATACAACGGGTCTGAATGATTTGTTTACAAATCAGATCACTAGTCCAACTTACTGACTCATTGGTCCAGTCGCAACAGTTAACAGCTCATTGAAAGAGAAGATTAAGAGTGAAGAATTATTGTGAAGACTCTGGAATATTGAAGATATGAGATTTTATATATTTTATACTTTTATGATGCATTGGCGACATTTCGGAAGCTTGAAAGTCAATCAGTCTCTATCCAACATGATTGCAAGGAGAACAGCGTAATACAGAACTTCTCTTTTAATGTTTCGGGAAAAGTCAGACAGGTTTGGAAAGACACGAGGGTGAGTAAATGATGACAAAATTGTCATTTTTGGGTGAACTAATCCTTTTTATCATTGTAGGCACAGAGAGAATTAAATCAAATGGTGAGATGCAAAAAAACATGCATAAAATAAAGTGATGACTGACAATAAGGGTATTATCATGATGAACAAAATACAGTTACTGTCATATTTGGCTGCAGTAAATCACACACAATTGTCAAAATAAAGCAAATCCCACTTTTAGTGTGTTGGACAAAGCTGACAGTATTGCTCTAAGGTGCCATATTCTCTTCCTTTCAGTCCTGTGAACAAAAAAGTGGGTAGCACAGCAAATGCATTTTAAGGATTGCCAAAGCATGATCGACACTTGCATAGTCTACAGGCATCTTGACACCAATCATTTACATAAACATTGTGCTGCACACAACATTATTTTGCATCCTAGTTTAAGTATGTCTATTTATTGAATTATGCAAATTGATTCTAAAATATTCATCTTTTGTCTCCCGTCACACATGACAAATGACAAGGAACAACAATGGTCGTCAAAATGCAAACATCTGAGTCATTTATGAAACATGATAATGAACGAATCCAGAGGGAAAACATATTTTCCGAAAAGATGTGACAATGGAAACTGCGGTGTGCGGGTGTCACAGGGACACTGTTTACCAACATGTTACCTTGACATCATCATCGTCATCAGTTTTCACAAGCATCTGTCCAGTAATAAATACTGACAAGATCACAAAACTTGGTTTGTGAAATATCTGGTAAAAAAAATAAATAACCTGAATGTGCACCATTTTATCTTTACCAGTTGATGAGAGTATTAGTAATTATGACCAGATTTTTGATTTTGCCTTTCCTCCCTTAAAAGTAACAGTTGTGTGTTTGATTTAAAGAAAATGACACCTCATTTCAGATCATTAACAGTGTTGGGGGTAACGCGAGTTACGTAATCAGATTACCTTTTTTCAAGTAACTGGTGAAGTAACACATTACTTTTTAATTTACAAGAAAATACCTGAGTTACTTTTTCAAAAAAGTAACGCCAGTTACTTTGTTTTCCCATTTATTGACTGACAAGTCTCATTTCCCCATACTGGGAGAAATCAGAAGTACAGAGGCGTTGTGTGCGCTGTGTGAACATGATGTAGTTCTAGACTAAATGTGAATGTGCATTAATTTATTCCACTCGCAAAAAAAAAGAAAAAAAAAATTTCGTATTCATTTAGATTTAGTATTCATCACAATTAATTAAAACAGTCTAATGCAAACTCAGAATATAACACAAACCTGCAATAATTAAATGTTAAATAACACAAATGTATATAATCCCATTTTATGAACTATTGTCTTTGCTGCTGACCTTTGATGGTCCAGATCAACCATACATATTAGCAAAAATGACTTTATATAAACTAACAATTGTGCTTCATTGTTTTTTTTTTTTTTAATTGCTGAAGAGTGTTGAACCTTCTCCTGTGATCTATTATACATGAATTTACATTCCTTCAAACTGAGGTTTATTCATTACACTTTTTGGTATGAAAGGGCTTTTACGTTTGCTATTAATAGAACTTTGGATATTAAAAACAATCAAGCACTGCTCATATTTAAAAAGTAATGCAAAAGTAACGCCAAAGTAACGTAACGCATTACTTTCCATAAAAAGTAACTAAGTAACATAATTAGTTACTTTTTTAGGTACTAACACAATATTGTAATTTATTACTTTTAAAAGTAACTTTCCCCAACACTGATCATTACAACATTTAAGGTGCACGTTTTGTAAATATCATGTATATTTGAGGAAATTCAACCTGGTTTACTATCAACTAAGAATAATGGTATGTCCAAGATCGCTTGTTGTCTACTGTCTAAAAAAAGTGCATTCTGTATAGTATGAATAAGGATAATAATAACGAAATTCAGACATACATCCGCCGTGTGACCTACCAGCATCAGTTGCGTCCCTTCACTGCCATTCATAAATCTTCTCCCATGGCCTCATGGGAAAGTAAAGTGTCCATAGACTGAGTACTTCTGAATCTGGGTGGAAGTATTAATTATTCTGGGAACTTTTCGACTACTGTTTTTCAAACACTATGAACTCGGACATGTTACTTTTTTGTATACTATTTTTTTATTATTATTATTTAAATGTTTTGATAAATAGAATGTTCAAAACGTTTTTTAAATCAATTTAATTCATTCTTGCTCAACAGAAATATTAATTTCTGACATCTAAAGTCACTTTTTTGGTCTTTAGGTCATCTGTCGTAAATATGTAATGCCTTTGGGGGTATTTATTAATAGTAAACATTGCTATATGTGCCATTAAATTTAATTATTTTAAATAATTATTTAGTATATCATGTAGTTAATTTGATTAAAATTAAGCCCTAGTTTTTGTTTTAACTCAGGTTTGTGTGTATGATGGCATTGTGAATAGCTGTGGGCTCAACCCTAAATCCTCCTCAGTGTGTGGACACAGAAGTTTGAATCTTTTCATTGCACCTAAAGTTTGAGTGCGTACGCAGTGCCAGTTCTCTACGGTTAACACTTTGCTCCCTCGCCCCTCTCTTTTTCAAAAATAAATCAAAGGGGGTATTAGGCAGCAGGGTTATCCCCGCCACTTTGCTGGAGGCAGCTGCTAATCTGTGCGTTTTGGAGAAACGAGGTTAGTTAAGCATTTTAATGGCCCTAGTCCTGTGGTAATTAGGCCTGGCCTAGAGGGAGCTCTGCTTGAGCCACTTGGGCCCTGAAATCAAGCCAAGGAACTAATGCCCTCGCGCGCACACAATGATCCTGAACTAATTCCCTGAGTAAACATTTTCTTTCCCTTCTCCTCATGGTGGCTTTCTCTTTAAAGTCCTCAAAGGGCCAATTCCTCTTTCTCTCTTCCCTTCTTCTCGTCTTGCTCTCTCATCTTTCTCTGCCATCCATCCCTCCCTCTGCTAATATGTTTAGAGGACAGTTTTCCTTCTCTAGGTTTGCGTTCTTTCTTTTTCTTTCTTTCTCTTTCTTTCTTTCTTGCACATATCATTAGCATATAAAGGTGAAGGTTTAAAGTTAAAGGTACTGTTTTTATGTGCTGTAAGTTTCTCGATAATTTTTTTTGTTTGGTAAATTTATTTATGAGCTGCTCATTTAATGTTTGGAATTAAATACCATTTTTCGTATTATTGACTAATGATTGAATGCATTTAAATGTACGCTTTTTGGTTCCCTGGGTAGTAAAGTATTCCTGTACTTTACTGTTTTACTCAGTGAAAAAATGCTCCAAACTATTCATTCAGTGAATCAGTTGTCCGAATGAGACTGAATCATTAATTAATTTAGACAGTTTTGCCAAATGATTCACTGAAAAGACATTTCAGGTCTAATTTCTAAAAAGTCTGCAGAACATATGGTATGCATGACTTGTTTGCTGAATCATTGCAGTAAAATTGCTTTATTACTGCAAATCCATGTTATTTTTAAAAGGTGTGATTCTATCACCTGTGAAATTAAACTGTAACACTTTACAGCAAAGTTTAATTCTTGAATTAAAACTACTAAACTGTTAAAAAGTTAATATATATTTTTAAATACAGTCTATTGTGCTTACCAAGACTGCAATTATATTTTAATTATTAATATTGTGAAATACCATTCTAATTTTAAATAACTATTTTCTGTTTTCATGGTTTTAAATTTTTTTATTCTTGTGATGGCCAAACTGAATTTTTAATTTGCCATTACTGATCATACTGTACTTTGGTGCTCAGGTAATATTTCTTACTATTATCAGTGTTAAAAAATTGTGCTGCTTAATATTTTTGTGGAAACTATTTTTTGATGAACAAAGTTCAAAACAACAACATTTATTTGAAAACAATTTTTAAAAATAAAATGTAAAAGTCTTTGCTGTCACTTTTGAACAATTTAAAACATCCTTTTTAAAAAGAAAAGAATGATTAATAAACAACTGACAGTAGTGTATTTATAAATGATCATTAACAGAAATGCTGTAAAAAGAGTTGTTAAGAGTTAGCTCAGTTCTAATGCCTTAACCATCTATTATAAAATGTTAACCTAATAGCACTGCTAGAGATGCTGTACTATTCAAAGTACTGTTATTTACCAAGTAACAACAACCATTGTAAAAAATGATAAAATATATAAAGCACTATGAAAGGATAATGTAAAATGTTAAAATGTGTATATATATATATAGACTAAATTTGCTTTTTAAACCTCCACATACTTTCAAGCACTCTTTCACTCACCTCCCTCTTTTCTTTGAGCATCTAAAGGGCCGCTGGGCCCGGGATGCCATTGTGTCCTAACACAAAAGCAACAAATCACATCAGAAGTGCTGCATATCTTCCTGGACTCATATTAGTCATACTCGGTTAATAAAAAAAGAAATGACTTGCTTAATTAAACCGCTTACAACAATGAAAAAGATAAACAGGCCTCAGTGTTAAACATTCAAGAAGCTTCTACGCTCTGCTCCATGCTCTGTTTCACTTGCTTGATCAGTGTGGTGCAAAAAAAAGAAAAAAAAAGAAAAATAGCAGCACACGTCTGAATGTCAGATTAGACCGTAATAGACAGGGTCAGAGAGATCAAGGCATTAAACTCTATTGTTCTACAAATATCAGGTTTGGAGTGTGAATGCGCAGGTAGTGCTGTGTTTTAGACAGGATAAGGGTGTCTGTGACAGTAGTGAAGTGACATGAGGACCCCGAGGTGTATGAGACACTGAAACGGGTTCAGCTTTTCCAGGAATAGGGCTTTTTTGGCTCACAGTCAGTGGCTTTGTCAGAGTCATCTTCATCTCTCCTTTCCGCGTGCTAAACGCTGCCCCGGGCCACTGTGTCAGGAGGTATTTATCTCCTCTGTGCACATATATCTGACTGACGGCATATAAGTGTGTGCGTACAGGTCTCAGAGGACGATTCTTTTAGGGGACGTCGAATTTCTATGATTACCTTTATGGCCTCAGTACTTTCTGATTAATGCCACTTGCACTGTGACTCCCTATATAAATAAAATCTACAAATAATGCTCCTTTGAATGTATGATGTCTATGTTATCGCATGGGCGCAGTACTTCATTTAGGAATCCCGTTCATTATTTCTTTAATGTGTGTGCTGCAGTCTAATTTTTCACGACATTATAATTAGGAGATATTAATGGCCAAGAGTCAGTTTAGTTAACTTCCATAAATTTAGCTTAAGCTGTGCATGTCAGTGGAGCAGCAGTTGTCAGTGGTAGTTTAGGCTGATTCATCGAAGTATTTTAGGAGAAAGAAGAAAACAAACATGGTGTTATAAATGTTTATATGTTAAAAAGCCAAGTACTTATCTTGGTGTGTTTGAACTTATCCTGCATTCCATACAAGTTAAGATCAAGCAACAGCATTTGTGGCATTAAAATAATACTAAAAAAAAAATTAAAAGAAGACTCTTGTTCCTTGTTTTTATATTTTTATATTAAAAACAAAGAGCGAAGCATTTATAATGAAGGTAAATAGGGTATATCTTCTTTGACAACATGCTCACACTTTATTTTAAGGTCCAGTTCTTGCTATTAACAAACCATTAACTACAACGGAAGTCGTGGCCTAATGGTTAGAGAGTCGGACTCCCAATCGAAAGATTGTGAGTTCGAGTCCCGGGCTGGCAGGAATTGTGGGTGGGGGGAGTGCATGTACAGTTCTCTCTCCACCTTCAATAGCATGACTTAGGTGCCCTTGAGCAAGGCATCGAACCCCCAACTGCTCCCCGGGCGCCGCAGCATAAATGGCTGCCCACTGCTCCGGGTGTGTGTGTGTGTTCACTGCTCTGTGTGTGTGCACTTCGGATGGGTTAAATGCAGAGCACAAATTCTGAGTATGGGTCACCATACTTTGCTGAATGTCACTTCACTTTTTTTTTTTTTTTACTTTTGTCTCTAGAAACTGCTAATTTGTTGCTCATTAATAGTTAGTAAGTTTGTTGTTCATTTTAGGTATTGGGTAGGTTTAGGGATATAGAAAATGGTCCTGCAGAATATGTGCTTCAAAAATACTAATAAACAGCCAATGTTAATATACTAATAAGCAAGTAGTTAATAGTGAGAATTGGTCCTTATACTAAAGTATTACTAACAACATAATGTCTAAAACCCTAAAACAACCATAAAAATGATGTGAAAAAACTTTACAGCTCAAATAGTACACATTTTTAATGATAAGTATAACAGTAGCCTAATAACAATTAATGGAAGTTCTTTTATAAAATACAGTAACATTTCTGCTTTTAAATCTTTGAAAATTACCCGATTTGCTTCCATTGTAAGTGTTTCACTGTAACTTCAAATGTTATTTTTTTAACGAAAAATTAATTTTGTATTTTTTAAAAAGTGCGTATGTATGTATATTATTTGAGAAAATCAACATTATATCACAAATTGTTGAACCCGGAATAATTACAAAAATCAGAGAACTCTAAAACATAAGCCTTACAGTATGCATAAAAAACAATTTATATAAATAAAATATATTTATCTAAGTATATAACTCTTCATTTTATTATCTCTTTCAACAAATTAGCAAAATAATGGCAGGACTTTTTTGTTTGATCTGTATCTATCTGCCTTGCCTTATTAACACAAACTTTTAAAACTTGAGGTCGTGTGTGTGTGTGTGTGTGTGTGTCTGTGTGAATAATTTCAAAATGGAGAAACATATTTTTATATCAGAGAGAATGTGTCATTGCTATTCTTTGCTAATAGCCATTAACTTGTCAGTAGTGGATGTGAAATATCTGGTTTGTCTAAACTGTGAGTGTGTGGGACGGTGTTTCATTCTGGTAAGAGAGGGTCAGTGGTAGAGACTGATGGTCGGGCAGGTGTGTGTGTGTGTGTGTGTGTGTGTGTGTGTGTATGTGTGTGTTTGTATCTGTGGGGGTTGACTGAGGCTGGGAGGCTGAGGTGGAATTGATGGATAAGGTTAGCTGAGCTATCAGACAGAAACATCACAATCAAGCCGTCAGCTCAATGCTTCTCTCTCCCTGCTCTATTCCTCCTTTTTGATAAACACAGGAATAGGATTACAATTTGGACAGGTCCTGGGGCAACAGGGAAGGACTGCCCAACCTTTCAGCCCACACCGAACACGCATCACACAGCAAAACAGCTCAAAGAAACACCTTCTCCTAATACTTACACACAACGGGCTCAGTGTGTGTGTGTGTGGGTTAGGTTTTGCCTGGACCAAGTGTCCCCACAAGGATACTAAAACCTGTAATCACATACATTGCGAAGAGTGAATGCTCCCCATGAGGAAAAAGGCTTATATACAAAAAAAAAAAAATATATATATATATATACTGTATATACTGTATAAAAATCTACGGATGTAGAAAGGTTTCTGTCAGCGTTAAGTTTAAGATAAAGTCGTTTTAGCGGATTAAAAATATAATTACATTTTGTATAAAAACAATGGCAGTCAAATGAAAGTTTGTACCTGTTACGATCGGAGACCCAGGGAAACACAGGAGACAAGAGATCCAATCGCAGTGTGGGTCAACGGGAACCTGACTCGACTCTGGAGGGTCAACGGGAACCTGACTCGACTCTGGAGGGTCAACGGGAACCTGACTCGACTCTGGAGGGTCAACGGGAACCTGACTCGACTTTGGAAGGTCAACGGGAACCTGACTCGACTCTGGAAGGTCAACGGGAACCTGACTCGACTCTGGAAGGTCAACGGGAACCTGACTCGACTCTGGAAGGTCAACGGGAACCTGACTCGACTCTGGAAGGTCAACGGGAACCTGACTCGACTCTGGAGGGTCAACGGGAACCTGACTCGACTCTGGAGGGTCCACTGTGGTTGTCATCTTGTGCAGAGGTGCTGGACAAGCGGTCATCTCGTGCCATGATTCTGGGCCGGTGGCCATCTTGGGCAGTGGTGCTGGGCTGGCGGCCACCTTGTGCTGTGGTGCTGGGCTGGCGGCCACCTTGTGCTGTGGCACTGGGCTGGCGGCCATCTTGCGCCGTGATGCTGGACTGGCAACCACGTTGTGCTGTGGCGCTTGGCTGGCGGCCATCTTGCACCGTGGCGCTGGGCTGGCGACCACCTTGTGCTGTGGCACTGGGCTGGCGGCCATCCTGTTTGTAGACCCCGGTCTAGAATCGGCCATCCCACCGGGAGAGACAGGTGTGGCTGGGGTATTCCACGGAGACCGATGTTGTAAGTAGAAAATGAATTCCCAGAACCCAAACGCGTCCAACTGTTCCATTTCCATGCGAGGTACCGGTTCATCCAGACCGGTGTTGAAAATGTCCTTAAGGGCGCGCCTCATTATATCCCATACCCTCTGCCAAAGTCCAGAACACATGTGCCATAGCACCCACCTCATTGCCCTCTTGGCGGAGGGTGGTTAATTTTAAATATTTCGCCCTCCGCTCAACCAAACTGGCTGGGGAACGGGAATGAAGTCCCACACCGCTGGATCTCGACATGATGGAGTCCTTCTGTTACGATCGGAGACCCAGGGAAACACAGGAGACAAGAGATCCAATCGCAGTGTGGGTTTTAATGGGTAATCCAAATCAGAAATCAACAAGCAGGGGTCAAAACTATAAATCCATCCAACAAATAAACAAACAGGGAAGGAACAGGAATGGGAACAGGAACTCGGAAGACGAGGAACTCAGAAGGCGAGGAAACTGGGTGACGGAAAGAAAGGACTCCATGAAGACAAACAGAAAAGACCGGTTAATAAGGCAGGGTAATGACTACCAAGTGGAGACACCTGAGTGCAATTAACAGGAGTGCAATTACTGTGATGAAGGGACAAGGCTTTGTGGGAATTGTAGTGCCTACGGTGAGGTGCCTATGGGGAAGTGAGAACACTAGTGGAGACTCAGGGAAACAGAGACCAGACAGCGTGACAGTACCATGACAAAAAACTCACAGTTCATGAATAAAAAAATAAATACAGTTATTTTTTACATATTTATAGCTTTAAATTATATATCTTTATAATTTGTTTGCAATGTAATAAAATTAATTTATATATAAAATGTATATATATATACATAAAATGTATGTATTCGTAAATTACTTTACACTGCTATTCAAAAGCTTGGCCTCAGATTTTTATTTTATTTTATATATATTACATTAGATTGTTATTATGTTTTTAAGCAATAATTGGTCAAAGTAAAAGTAAGGACATATATAATGTATTACATAAGACTTCTAATTCAAAATCAAAAATCTGCTTTTTTAAAATATATATATTAAAATAGAAAACAAAAATTTTAAATTTTAATATTTTATAATACTGTTTTGCTATGTGTTTGATCAAATAAATTATTCTTGGTGAGCTTTATTATACCTTTCAAAAACATTGGAGAAAAAAAACTGTAAAGTATATTTATCTATGCAGTCATGTGAGTGAATTCTGTATGAACAGGCTATATTTAAAAAATATAAATAAAAAAAACTGGTTAATTGACCATGAATAATTAGATGCAAAAAAGAAAAATACCATGAACTTCATGCAACTTGTGTCAAATGAGAGATGATTAAAAAATGTTGTTGACTCATTTTGAAACTTTACTTCTGCACAAAAGTAGTGATGATTTATAATTTAATGTTAACACAAAAGGGCCTCTGTGCATTCAGCACAAATGCGGTCCCCTGACCAGCCCATAGAGGACGTCCTGTAAACTGTTCCAAACCAGTGGAGGAAAAGCAAAATAATGTTTGGAGACCAACTGGGGCAGCAGGCCAATTAAGATGTATTAATTAAGGAGGAGGTGTGAGAGTTAATTTCTCCAAGCTTGATACTTTGCCATTTCCCCCGCTTTTTTATCTCATTATCTGCAATAAAGTGGAAACTCTCACTGTGACCTAGAGAGACAGAAAGATTTCTTTATCCTCTCACTATGAATTGGTATTCAAGTGAATGCTTGGGCGAACAGAAATTACCGATCTGCCTGCTCTCTCTGGCAGCTCTACCTGCTATATATGAAATGGATGGACGGATGGCAGTGTGACCTGCTTTTCTTTTTTCTCTCATTTACATGTGCATATATTCCCTTTCTCTCTCTACAATTGCCCCGGGAAACGTCTATTATCCCTGTGCTGTTTTATCGGCCCTGACTCTTACTTGGCCTTTTCTATACTGCTCTTGGTTTTTCTTCACTCTCTTTATCTCTGTTATTTCTTCAGTCCCTCTGTTACTCAAATACCTTAGAGTGAAATGGCAATATGATGCTTTAACCTGAAATTTATAATCGGTGATAATGAAAGATAGCTGGTTATATCACTTTCACAAACCAAAAATAGTCCTTCACACAAATCTCCCATAAATGTTGTCCATATAATAAGTTTATTTAAGTTTTCTAAAGCCATTTAATATACATTTTTATAGTAATTAATATGACGGGGCTGATCAAAGCTATTCATATATGGTTTCAGAAGACTTTGAATATAGTAAACCAGTCATGTAGATTGCTTTATGGAGCATGAAAAATTGGGTCACTTGAGTTTTGTCATAAAGGTGAATAAATAATGATTTGGTTTGCAGTATTGCTTTGATAAAATATTGTAATTTGACAAAGGGACATGAATGTAACAGTTATATACAGAATAAAATGAAAGATAAACTGAGGTCTAAATTGTCTTTGTATAGCTTATAGTTTAGTGATTAAGGGTTAATAGAAAATCTAATTAATTAAATCATCCTCTCTGTGTTTTCAATTAGGCTTTAATTATCACTATATTCCTCGCTTTAGGTAATCACTGCCATGTTGTGTCTTTGTTTCTGAGGAGTTAAAGACTTGCTTGGCAAAGGGAAGTTGGAGCTTGAGTTGTGTCTTTCTCTGTCTCTTTCTCCTTCATCTGCAAATGGGATCATAGCAGAGGAAGGAGGAAAAGTGGCAGAGACTAGAATACAGTGTGGTAGGAGCATCTGTGCAAAAACATGACAAAATCTGGGCCGTTTACCGCTAACCTCTGAGCAGACTTGCTGAAACGGTTCCATGTTGTGTTCTTTTGTGAACTCAACTACTGCACTCCATTCCCCCAGCCACCATCCACTCGTTGTCTACTGTGAGTCGTCCAACGCGGGGCCAGCCAGGGTTCTTGCTGCGAGACTGTGCGAGCAAAGAGGCATCGCCATCCCCTGCCAAACTAGGCAAGCCAAGGAAATGCCTCCTACTGAAGGAGAGTCTGGCCCAATTGGACGACATCCCCTAGTATGTAATTCCCTGAGTATGTTTGGCACTACCAGGGCTCAACTCAATCAGGTGTTTGAGGCCTGAAGGAGGCCCAGCTCATTATCATGCCAGAGTACAGAAGAAATTCCTCCACAGGGGATGAGAAAGAACAGGCTTTCTTTGATATGGCCATTCCCACTTGGATGGTAGCACAGAAATAGATGGCATCAGATCAGTACAGTCATTCATCATGGCTACTCCACTAGACCAATCCTCCTTCACCTCTGCCACAGGTGAGGGATTCAAAGACAGACACTAGAGTTCCTGCTCACGCTGCAACTTAACGGTGAAAGATAAGACCCATAAGAGCAAGTCGTCCATTTTAATGCAATGTTTTTAGACAAACACACCATTGGTTTGAGCTGTTTCTTGTTATGTAAGCCCAGTTCTGAGTATAAGATTCATCGCAGGTATTAACCAGGATGCAGAATTGCATTTTGAACGTTTTGAGTTTTAAAAAACTATAGGCATTTTGGAGTAGATACATTTGTTTGAATTTTAGTTCAGAAATGTCCTTTTTATTCCAGTTCAAAGTCAACTTCCTGAGAGGTGTGACTACCTAAATTCGATTTCTGTGAATTGAAAGGGAACCATTTCTTCAATTCCAATCACTGCTGGCCACAGTTGGACCATTAATACAGGAGAATTCTCTAGCGCAAGGTAACAGTATTATCTCTGCAGCGGGATGCAGCAATCCGTGTGCAGCCTCTGTTCTTTACATCAGGATATTCAGCGACCACAGGTATGCACAAGAGAGTATAAACACTCCAATTGCCCTCCAACCACAACTTCTGTCGGGCCTTATCTGAAAGCAGGGCTTCAGTCCCTTCTCCAACGGAGAGACAGACAGAGCCCTGCATTTAACAAGAGACCTTTGGCTCCCACGTCCCCTGCAATTGCACTTGAATTGTTCTAGTCTGTCTGAGCAATGTGTTGAAAGTCTGGCTGAGTTGGGCACTGACATTTCCCCGTGTGTTGTTTTAATGATTGGGGTGAGGAGTGCTTACAGGGTCTCTTTTCAGGGAGCAGCATGCTCTTCAGATAAGCTGACATGGCATGCTTTAGGAAGCACCCTTACACAGAGGATAAGACAAGAGCAGGAGATATGCTAAGCGAGGGGAAGCTGGCCGGGGATGATCTATTGTTAGGTGAGCATTGGGAGATTAAGGTACGCGGCTGTGGGTGCTTTATCTGCATGTGAAACTCACCATCAGCTCACCTTTATCCAACAATGACAAATACAGAGTGGACAACTCTTCCTCTGCGAGATTCGCTGTATTTATGCCAGGTGCTACATAATCACACACGTCAGCATCTCAAAAGTTCCCCCAATGGAAAGAAAAGATGCTGAAAAGAGTCAAGAGATGGTCCACAACGGGTAAATGGACAGCAAGGGAGGAGAATGCCGATGGAGAGGACGGTTCAAGAAGAGTGTGAGAGAAAAGAAGAGACATGGGAATAAAAAAGATAAACAGTTTGACCTCGCAATTTTGCCAATTTCTACTGGCCGTCGTTCCTTCTTGCCCCTCTCCTCTGCTTTTTTGCCCTCAGCCCTGTGTGGGACCAATCCTTTTTGGAGGGATAAATAGCATTGCTGTGCTTTAATAGCCCCAGTCCCAAACAGCCGGCCAGGATAAATAAAAGGAACTTTACCCATTTATCTCTTGCAGAAAGGAGTTCCTATTAGGATCCCCACAGCCTCAGGGTCTTTCCCTCCCTGTCTGCGCAGCTTTGGAGATTGCCTGTTTGCTTTAAGATGGTATTGAGTGCTCACCAGGACAATTACACGCATGGGACCCCCCTTCCCCCCACCCTGGACCCCCCTGCACCTCCCTCCACTCATCACAGACTTGTCCCTTCTGTACCTCTGTGCCAGTGTTGCAGGAGATGCTTCCGATAAGGCTGGATGCATGCGTGTGTTTGTCTATGTGTGTGTGTGTGTGTGTGTTAGGGAGGTACAACAGAGTGGGGGCAAAGTGATAATGGTTGGCTGAATGGTTTGGAATAAAGTATCATGGCAAAGTGCCTGGAGTCAGACAGTCAGGGTAGTAATGCAAATGGTTTTCACCCCAGCTCTCTGTCTGGCATAATGATAGCCCTCCAAACAGTATGTATGATGAAACAGAGCGAGGGAAAGATATAAATAAAAATAGCACACCTTCACAGAAAATGACTTTATTTTGCCTTTGGGGGTCTTCAGAAACACCTTTGTATTTTCCCTGTAGGCTCTGTCTATTCCTCCTTCTATCCCCCTCTCTCTGTATGATTTTTTTTTTTCATTTGATATGGCACAAAGTAGATATTTCTGTGAGGAGCAATACAAGCTGATGAAAAGAGAGAGTGGTGGGGTTTAAACAGACCTAACCTCCTGCCTGCCATGTCAATCTCATTTCAGTCTGGTTCAACAGATCAAGATGCTTATTTCCTCCAAAAAATAGAGAAATGAATAAGGAGAAGATTTTTCTTCCACATTTATCTCATAGCCACAATATATAATGTGGTGAAAAAGCACTAGATACATCTTGGGGTTTGATTAAATATTTACTCTGATTTGTTTGAAAAAGTTAATTTCAGGAAGATCCCATTTCCTACATTCTTTATTTGTCAAAAGAAGTCTCAGCAGAGGAGCGGATACATATTTCTCTGCTTTTGTTTGTGCCAAAGCAGCTTCCTCCAACGTGGAGGAACGTGGCTCAAGACTACAAATTCAGAGCCAATGAGTATGTAACATAAGGAAAAGTAAGTGATTTTGTAAATAGATCTGGGAATGCTGCTGGTGATCCTGGATCAGACACAGGAATCGCTGATATTCTGGATTATTCCAGGTCACATCACAGCATAGACAGGCCTAACCAGGATGCAACAACAACATCTCAGTGCTAAGAAACGGGGATGTAATGTTCACCTCCCATCCCATGAAGCACCTAAAGATGGTGGTTCAGGGCTATGAAGTTGTCTGTTTTTGACATAAACTGACACAAACATGCCACAACATACGTCGCTTTATGGCATTATAGTGTTGTTTTTAAAGTTCATTTTCACAAAAGTGAACTTGTGTAAACTTAAATATGACCAAGTTCCTATTTATAGCACAATACTACTACCTAGCAGCCAACAATATTTCTGTACTTTTATTTTCAGGTCTTTTCTGAAGATGAAATGTGGGAAAAAGTCGAGTTTGTACCATTATCTTCAGACCGTCTATTAACCTGCCTCAAAAACCGAAGAATTAATTTCCAGCCCATGACGACACATAATGAGTGGAGTTTCCTGAAGTTCCTCTTCTCCTTTTCAAGCAGCTGGTGTAGCCACTTTCAGTCAGGCTATTATTGGCCATCTCTTTTTCTCTTACAATGCCTTTGTAATATATCATTAGGCTTCCCAGTGTCCTAATATCTCCACAAAGTTTCCTACGGGTGCCTTCCGCCAGCCGTTACTAAGTGGTCTTAGCCAGCTGCGATAGGGCCGTGTGCAGAGCAGGTTCTTGAGATAGGGACTCTCCGGTGGCACAGCTCCTCTCCCAGGTCTCTCTCTGGCAAAAAGCTAAAGAAAGGGAATAAAAAGGGTTGGGAGAGAATGAAAAAGAGGCAGGAGGGAATTGACACAGAGCTTGGCTACACGCCAGCGCCGGCCTCCTTGCGTTTAATGTACGAGCGGGGATTTATTTAAACAGTGAGAAGAGAGGACAGCTTCACAGTGCCAGATTAATTCCGCTTTTTTATTCAGAAAATAAAAGAGACTTTGAATTATTATGAGATAGCGGGATTAGGAGCCTCTCTTTCCAACCCCAATCTACGCTCCCTTTAATTTCCACTTCATTAGAATTCTTTTTGAAGTATTTTAATGTGGACAAAGGGAGAGAAAGAGAGAGAAAGCACAAAATATTAAATATCAGTTAAACTGTATTAAACATAAGCCAGGCCCTCTATTCCACCCCCTTCTTTTTTCACAGTTATAGTGATCCTTCTCTCTTGCTTCTCAATTATCAACTTTTATTGTAGGTTCAGCCAAGTGCAGAGCAGAAGATTTTTCAAATGAAATGGCTTTGCTTTATTCATGCAGAGGGCTCCAGGGCTGTGTGTGCTTCTTTCTCTCGCTCAAGTCCCCTCAAATTTGTCAGCTGGGCCTGGCGTCAAGCAGCTTGATCATTGATCAGCTTGACATTCGGTTCAAAAGGTCACGGCGCAGAGTGCTCTACCAGTAGCAGTGTTTTAATTGGGCAAAACAGTTGCTTCCCTCATCAAAACGAGGCATTACTGTAAAATAAAGCAGTCGGGGGGGGGGGGGGCGAATGTGACCGATTGTGCTCCATTGAAAGATGGCAGCCAGTACACAAACAGTTTGATGGCAATGGCTTAGTTTTTTCCTTCCTTTTTTCTTCTAAGCGGTTTTGGGATTGTTGCTTTTCTTCGCTCTCGTCCTCACACGATTGCCGATATCAGTGGCGTGGGCTGTATGCCCTCTCCAGCTCTCAGCAGAGGCTAAAATGTGATTGTGGTGGAGGATTCTCTCTCTGTCAGGCGACCGGCTCCTAATCTCTGCCAGGCTTTGTGTGGAGGGATTACCGCTAAAAGTGTTAGCGCATATTTACAACTTCTCCAGTAAACTCACAACAGCCTCTCCTGTTGAAGGAGCCCAGCCACCGGGGCTAAGCCACGTTTAGCATATGTAATCAAGGCCATTTAAACAACTATATATGTGTGTGTATTTAGTCTCAAAGAGATGAGCACTGTTTGACCTGCCAGTTTAAATACGGATTTGCTGGAAACACTGGATTACCTGTGTAAACTAAAGATGAGTGTGTTTGCTTTGTGTATTTGTGTAATTTGCACCTCTCATGGGGATCTCAAGGGATGGAGTGCTATGCTAAATAGTAATTTTTGTGTTCATTTGGGTGTCATACGGTTTTAAACATTTTCAAGAAAAGTTGAAATACTCTAAAACAGGGGCGATTCTAGGATTTTTTCAACTGGGGGGCACAAGAGGGGCCACGATTAATACAGAGGGGCCAATCTTGTGTTGTTTGAACTGTATATCCAAATCATTTCAAGAGTTCAGTAACCTATAAAATCAGTAATAAACAGTGATACCCTATTATATTTTAATAGCAGTTATTCACTGCTCTAAATCAAAACAATCAAATACAATTTGTATTAACTTTTCACTTTACAAAAGTGAAAGAAAAACTGTAATAAATAAAAGAATCCAATGTATGAAAAGTGTACAACTCACAAATAATAATAATAGAATTTATTTATAATAGCCTTATATAATAGCCTATATATATATATATATATATATATATATATATAGCCTTATTTATATAAATACAGAATAACATTAATAATTCATAGAAATAAATACACAATTAATGAATTCATATAACTAATATACATTTAATATAATAAATTGTTTTTGTTTATTATCCACATCCCATTCAATTTGCATAGCAGCAGTTGCAGTAAATTTGCATTGATGAATAAACAAAATCTACTTATGTCAAGGCTAATTAATCTTGAGCATATTGATTTAAAAATATCATATATCCATACTTTGTTAGATAGCTACTTGTTCAAAAAGGTAGCTTTAGTTTAACATGTAAAATATGTGGATCCTATAGAAACAGTTTAGAATAGCTTAATTAGTCCAGTGTTATTTTAGTATTAGTTATTGATTTTGCTACTTAATCATGCATTAAATATTTATGTATGATTTTTTTGTTATTTGAGAATGTTTCTGGGTGTCATCAAATGATTTTTTTGTCAATAACTTCTGTGAAAACACAGTACACGCCGAATTTGAGACTCATTTTATTTACTTTGATTGACACAAAATTCAAGAAAACTACAATATATTGTATAGCAAGTAAACATCAAGTTATAGAAATTACATACAATTTATTTTAGCCAAACAACTGTTAATACTGACCAAACAAATAAACGACAACAAAACCACTGTCCTGCAGACTAAATACAGTGGATGTAGTTCATTTTATATGTAAAATGTGGCATATAATGGGTTTATGTATCTGGTTCATTTCAAAAAAGTACAATTCTGCGATTTTTTCCAGGGAGCAGACCGCAATCGCGGAGCACCATGGTGATTTAGAACGCCAACTGAATTTATGAGAAATCTACAGACGCAAATAGACTAAAGGTGTAGTAAAATAAAGACCTATATGCGTATTTTGGACTTTTTTCACCACAAGTCTGAAAGAAGACATGTTATTGAAGACAAACAGCCCCAAATCTCAAAATTGACCAGTAAAAAAAACCTATGTTTTTGCATGTGTCTCACCCATAGACTGGAAAAAAAGTCTCAAGTGTGGAGCGTTAGATAAACATCATACGATTTGTTTCGTCACCTCACTTAAGTGAAAAAAGTCGCTAATCGACTGCATAATTCAATAATGACTTTATTAGAATTGCAATTATAATTTTTTAAACCATTGCTTTAAATTGCGTTGTTGCCTATATCGGCGCGTTCGGCCGAAAAATAAGTAAATCATAACGCAGTAAACCCCTTTTACATTGAGCATCAGAGGAGCATGGTAAATATAATGATTAGCCTCTTGGTCTGCTCTAGGAGATAACATCGTCATCGAACCTGGTCTGTCTTACACCGAAAGACGTTAATGTTAGTACCAAACACTTGTTGCACTGCAACAACTCGCTAATCGAAAAACATAAGCTATATAAAATAGATCAACTTACCGTGTGCTTTTTTTCGTTGGAAAACAGCAGCTCGCTATTCTTGGTCCTCGTTGAGAAGCATTGCGACCATAGACTGTATAAAAATATGGACATAGTGTCCGTGACGTCACCCGTAGACTACTGAAGAGAGTTTTTGAAGACTAAAGTCTGTAGAGCGGGCTGTCGCCATCTTGGCAGTGCGTCACCGCGTGACTCTCCCGGACAATCAAAAATGGGCAAAAAGGCGGGAGCTAGTTGCTGTAGCCACGCCCACCTAGCGCGACTGCAGTGTCAGCAGCGGCAATCTCCCTGTCACTCAAGTGGCCACGCCCTTAATTATGCAGAACTTTAAGTCTTAATATAATTTAAACGGATGAGTTATAAAAGAAAATTCACCCCCCCTCACAGTTGTCATGAAGGGCAAAATGAGCTATTTAGACCAAAATCATTTTTTGAACCAGGCTGTAAACATGTTTTTTCCTGCTGTAAAGTTGGGCATTTTAACATGGGGAGTCTATGGGACTGACTCCCTTTTGCAGCCAGCCTCAAGCTGCCAGTCGATGAATTGCAGTTTTAGTCACTTCCTTATTGGCCTCACGAGAGAGAGCGGGAGGTTGGCGCTCGATTGCGACGCATTCATGAGTTATTTACTATACTGAAAGATTATGATTTGAATTTGTGAGTGACAGACAAGTAGAAGGGTGGGGGCACACTGGGGGGCCAATCAGTTTTCAGGAGGGGCCAGTGCCCCCATGGCCCCTCCCCTGGCTACGCCACTGCTCTAAAAATGTTATGTGGTGTAACCAAAAAGTAACATCTTCCTTATGTCTTGACACATTCATCATTATTAATATATATATGTATATAATTTTATTTAGTTTTTTAATTTGTTGGACCACTATTTTTTTTTTTTTATAAAACTTTTCCAAACAATAATAGTGAATTAGTATTGGTACAGTACATTTTGTTGTTGTTGTTGAAATTGAAATAAGTTTTTTTAAGAAATTTAATTCTTTAAATAAGATGAAAGTTTTTTCTTAGGTTGTTTCCAGGAAAGTTGTGTCACACTAACACTTCGCTCATCAAAAAAATGTAAGCATACTCATCGTAGTAAAGGAGTCAACATATGCCTTTTAATGGGTTTTACTGATCTAAGAGACATTAGATGTTGTAATGCAATATGTTGAGTTTAGAGACAGTCTTAATTACTAGAGCTTTCTTTTTCCTCTTATTCTCCCTTTCCCACATTCTCTCCCCCTATAAATACAAGCTTTTTTCAGCAATAAAGTAGTTAGTCTATAATGCAGTTTGTGGAGTTGCAAGTGTCTTCTTTCAAAAACTAATGCGAACAAAATGAAGAGCACTGGGCATCCATGCCGTTGGCTTCTCACTAGCATCTGCTTCTTATCAGTAGATCAGGACGCTGCTATGTGATTTAAAGCCTGACGAGGTGGCCCTTGTGTCTGTCTGTTGTTATTGAAATAAAGCTGGGGACCCGTCGCCCCTCTGTACCCCCCATCTAACCCAAACAAGTGTATCTGCAGAAACACACTGGCTTGTTATGGTAATGACCAGTGTGTATGCTTTTTGTATGCGTTGGGTTCATGTGGGTTTGTGATCTACCCCCCAGAGTATTTTGGGAGCCTGGTCCCATGTGATGTACACTCTGAAAATCTGTATGGCCCAAAGGGACAGCGCTAAACATGCTAACAATGCTAGCTGTATGAAGCTTGACCTTTTTGCACTTGTCTATCTGATGGAAAAGGAAGAAGAACAATGCAATGGAACACCTACAGACTTTTGGCCACTCAACTATTGGCCACTCAATGTACTCTATCTCTAGGTCATATGAGCTCTGCATTGACAATTTTAATTTTTTATGGATTAGGCTGGTGATGTTCCAACTATATATATATATATATATATATATATATATATATATATATATATATATATATTTTTTTTTTTTTTTTTGTTCCAGGGGGAAAAAGACAAAAATATTCTGTGAAGCATTTATGTACATTATTATACATTTTTCGAAAGACAAATTAAATAAACAAGTGAATCAAAGTGCTTAGAATCGAAAGTGTTTCACTTTTTTTTCTTTTTTTTTTTGTGTTCCTGTAGCTCAATTGGTAGAGCACTGCGCTAGGTTGGGGGTTCGATTCCCAGGGGACACATGATAGGTAAAAATTAATAGCCTGAATGCACTGTAAGTCGCTTTGGATAAAAGTGTCTGCTAAATGCATAAATTTAATTTAATTTAATTTTTTCAAGTAATCTGGTCCTTGCACCGTCTACTGTTCAAGTGAAAGAAGGAATTTGAATTTCATCCGCACACAAACTATTATGTCAGATGGTCTTATGGCATTTCTAAGATCTTATTTTATTCGTCACAGAAATGTTGGCCACAGACTGACAACCATTGCCTCAGTCCTAAATGGGAAGTCATCCAATATCTGATGCGATCAACAACCTGCAGAGGGGGAAAAAAAGTGTCATCTGCTTGACGAGCGAAAATCCGAGGCACGTAATCTTGTGACGGGTGTGCTCAGAAAAATAGATTTGTAAATAGAGAAAAAATGGAGGCTTTCCTGACTGAGATGGCTTTAAAGTCTGATTCAGTGATGCAAGCAGCAGGACTGCTAATCCCTGACCCACAATTAAAATAATGGAGTACTGGAGTATCTACCCCTGGAGCCCCTCCAAAAACCCAATGACTAAACAGTATATTAAGATGGTAAGCAAGGAAGAGAAAGTAAGTGAGTGAGAGAGAACAATGTCAAACTATCTACTAAAAAGAGAATACCTGATAAACATCATCTATTTAAACAAACCTAATGCTTCACTGCTTGTTGTGGGATGCATTTCATACATAAAATATGTTCCGTCACTGATATTGGGCCTTATCAGAGGGGATAGAGGCAGAGGCGGGCTCGGGGAGCATGGGTGGGAGCGCTGGGCTGTTTGTGGAGAATGATTGGGGCCCCAGAGCTGGAGATGCTCAGCTGATAACATCAGCCTGTCTGTCTGTCAGCCTCCAAGGAATGGGGTGACAGAACAGAGAGAGTGAGAAAGAAAGAAAGAGAGCGAGAGAGAAAAATGCAATGAAAAAGGAGAAATTGATAGAGAGGAAACATGTGAAAGGGAGAGGAAGTGTCTAGTTCAAGTGAATATGGAAAGCCTCCTCTAAGGTTCTGCCCCCCTGAGACTGATAGAAGGAACTGCCTCACCCCTCGCAGGCAAGAGCAGGGGGCCTAGGTTCTCCCAAAGGAACAGCTCCCATTTCTGGTTGCGTGTCGCTCCCAGAGTGGCTGTCTACATACAGAAGGGATTCAAGCGTGGATCAAGGGAGCATAGTCACAAAGATGGATTATAATGGGCCGGGCGATGTTGAATGATGTCGAATTGTCTTTGCGTCACCATAGGCTGTGCCTTTATTGAGCTGACCTTCTTTTTATGGAAGTGGCCGTGGCGTTACACTTCCAGCACCTAATGAATTGCCAGGTAGAGAGGCCTTTTGTAGGAGCCAAGGCTGAGAGTTTCAGACGAGATGACCCACAGACATCTCAGCCCAACCATGACCCCACTACAAAACACGAGTCCCTGTGTGAGAGAGAATCAGGGTTCCTGCTGTACAATAACTTGTTGTAAGCATCTGTGTGTCCTTTAGAGCTGTGGCCCTCAGCTGGCTTTACTTCACAACATTGGACATCGAGTGATGACCGAATGTCATCTCAAAACTGTTTGTGTAGAAACGTAAAAAAACAACAACTATCTATCTATGCATATTGTTTTTTCATACTATTCAAAACAAGTCTAATTAATTTAAAATACAGAAGTAAAAAATATTTTGTGATTCTTCTCTCTCAGTTTTTGCAGACCCTCCATGGCATCCCATTGCAGCCCCTTGGCATAAACAACAGCAAGATGTGATTGATAGTTTTTAAATTTTGACGGCTGCAAGTGAATCTGCATTTAATGTAGCTTAGTGTGGCTACTGACTGATAAATTTGGCAAAAATAGAGTACAGCTTAATCTTTGACATAAACAAAAAGATATATGGGAAGTGTAGATGTTGGTACACTATGGAAGATACAATTATGTAGTTGTATCTTATTTTTATATAGCTTTATTTTATTTATTTATTCATTTATTTTTCTTCTAGTTTTTTTTTCTCTCTGAATATACTGTGATCCACATTTGGGACTTGACCCACCAGTTTAGATCCATGACTCTAGAATGCCCCACAAATGTAAAATATGTCTTGTGTTTTCTGTCTTTGTGTGTGCAAATAGGTGTCTTGGAAAGTGTTTAGTTACTGTGGTGTCTTGCACTTGGACTCCATAAGGCAGACATAAACAGGATTATCAGCAAGAGGAAGGTGTGTGTATGTGTGTGCGATTCAAGGTTCTGCAGAGCTGAAAAATTCCATTTGTCAGATCACTGGCTTCCATGAATACTTAAGAAAGGGAAAATACACTGCTGCCTATCATAGACTAATTAGACTTGTTAAGACATGGACCCCACATGACTAGAATATCCACTATATAAACATTACATGTGGATTTTTCTTCCTTTTTGAACAATGAAGTGGCTATAATCATCAATTGAGTGTTCAGACAAATTGTCATTCATAAAAAACCTGTGTGAGTTGCTTTATGGTTGCGTTTATGAATATGATTTAACATATATATATATATATTCGTATTGAACCGTTCGGTACGTGGCTTTCGGTTCGGTACGCGGTACGCATTATGGACCGAACGGTTCGTTGGACTAATTAATTATATTTGGAAAATAAAAAAAATTGTGAAATATAATGATATGAATTCAACAAGGTAGCCCAATAACCCAAACGACGTAAAAGGCAACGCCCCTGACACCCCCGAAGAAGAAAAAAACACCAACTTATATGTTTATGTTAGGCTACTCAGTCAGGCGCTCGCTCACTCAGTAATACACGCTGAAGGCTCGTTGCAAAATGGCCAATGTGTTTAACAGACCAGAAATAGAAGATCCTCCAATAACCAACAGGTCTGGTGTTTGGGTGCACTTTGGATTTCCTTGTAAGCTATAATGGTGATGGCAAGAGAGTGGTGGATAAAAAACAACAACGATATGTCGCATCTAGGGTACACCAGCGGGAATACAAAAAAAAACCAGCGGGAATACTTGAAACATGTCAACTCATTTACGCCGACATCACCTTAGTGTGTCAGTATCTGGGAAAAGACGGAAAAAAGGAGAAACATACATGCAACAAACTATCCCCGCAGCATTTAGACAGACATTTCCGATGGATTCAAACAGGGCAAAAGACATCACCACGGCGATTGGTAGGCTACATTTACATTATAGCCGCGGATATGAGACCTTACTATTTACCATTGATTCTATCATCACCATTACAGCTTACAGGGAATCCAGTGCACCCAAACACCAGACCTGTTGGTTATTGGAGGATCTTCTATTTCTGGTCTGTTAAACGCATTAGCCATTTTGCAACGAGCCTTCAGCGCGTACTGAGTGAGCGAGCGCCTTACTCTGTAGTGGAAAACATAGGTTTTAAGAACATGCTTAATGTAATTGAGCCCCGTTACAATATTTCTTCACGAGCCCATTACAGACCGTAATTCCTGCTTTGTTCCAAAAAACATACGCCCTATAGAGTAAAAACACACTCAATATAAAGAGTTATAGAGTTCCATATAAAAAGTTACATCTTTGTATTTGTTCATAACTAATATAACATTTTCATTTTTTTTATAAGGAGCTGTTTTTGTTTTATACAGTATGCTGCTAAGAAAACACCATAGAAGATGGGTAAAGAATAGCTCCATCATTGTTCAATGTAAAAAAAAAAACATACTTTGTTAGTTTTAATAAATAAAAATTTTTTTAAAAATCAAGGAAATTTATCTGCCAACTTTTTCTTTTTGCTGTATCTAAAGCGTACCGAACCGTACCGAACCGAACCGTGACACCAGTGTATTGTATCGAACCGAACCGTGAATTTTGTGAACCGTTACACCCCTAATATATATATATATATATATATATATAGTTTTTTTTTTTTTTTTTATCTGGATCTTCTTAATCATGATCATCATTATGACATCAATGTGATACTAAATAGTCATAAGTGATGTGTCACTTAAATACTGATGTACTGTATAAAGTATGTAAACGAGCTAATGGAATGGAATGATATGACAGCGAGCACAACCTGTTCACTCACCATTATATGCATTTGGTACACAAAAAATAAAAAAAATCACAAGCAGTCAGATGATACTTCTACACAACTACTGAGAGTCAGGGTGTTCTCTGTAAGTCTACAGAGAAACAAAGTTCTCTTTTAATGGTAGTGGATTTATAATATTCATAAAATTATGATCTTCTGAGACCTAATCACTGAATTTGACAAAGTTTGCAAGGTTTATAATGATTATATTAGTAGCTTGCGTAATTAAAACTGGACAGACAAACTCTGATGCAAAACAGCAGTGTGGCCAAATAAATGCATGGAAACAATTTAGTATAGGGACCAATTCGCACTGTTAACTAGTTGCTTATTAGCATGTCTATTATTAACATATTGGCTGTTTATTAATTTATTTGCGCTTAAGGAAGGATAAGGAAACCAGTCTATTTCGTATTGCTTGGCGGGAAATTAACCAATCCTACAGAAAAGCATTAAAAACTGCTAGATCCGATTACCTTTCTTCTCTTTTAGAAGAAGACAAACATAACCCCAGGTATTTATTCAATACAGTGGCTAAATTAACGAAAAATTAAGCCTCAACAAGTGTTGACATTTCCCAACATCACAGCAGTAATGACTTTATGAACTACTTTACTTCTAAAATCGATACTATTAGAGATAAAATTGTAACCATTCAGCCGTCAGCTACAGTATCACATCAGACAGTGCACTATATACCCCCCTGAGGAACAGTTCCACTCATTCTCTTCTATAGGAGAGGAAGAATTGTATAAACTTGTTAAATCATCTAAACCAACAACATGTATGTTAGACCATATTCCATCTAAGCTCCTAAAAGAGGTGCTTCCAGAAGTCATAGATCCTCTTCTGACTATTATTAATTCCTCATTGTCATTAGCAGGGTGCGATTTGTTGGGGAGGGGGGGTGCATGGGATTTCCCCCTTTCTGGTCAATGTATCCCTGCCTCTGCTTAATTATTTTTATCCACGGTGCGGATAAATTTACCCCCCCCCCCCCTCCTTCAAAGTGATCAGTGCTACTACACTAGTGGAGAGACTGGTCATAAAGCTTATCACGGATCCGTGGTTTGATTAAAGTCAATTTTATTTTAAAATGCGCTACTTTGGCTGGCTCTGCCGCGCAGCCTCTCTGTATTCACCACTCTGCAGACTTGCTCAATGTCCCGCCAACGGCGCTATCTGATTGGTTACACCTCACAAGTAATAGCCTATCAACATTTGCGAGGCGGTTGAAGCCGGTCCGCTGGGCAGTGGAGTTGCCAACTTGGCGACTTTGTTTCTAGATTTAGCGACTTTTTTCCAAAAAAGCGACTAGCGACAAATTTTTTGGACAAAAAACTTTTTGGACAATCATTATTTAGTCTCTGAGACTCTCTGGTGCTGCCGCACAAGCGCCAGGTCTCTCTTTCCCAGCGCGAGCCTCTCTCTCTCTGCATCTGCGGTGTTCAGCGAGCGCAGAGAGGAGCAGCATTTTCAGTTAAAAAAAAAGATATTCTGTTGCTTCTTACTCTATTTTACAAGCAAGTATAGTTGACATCAGTCACAGCACAACCACTGACTTTATCGTATGTGTCGTTTGATTTCATTAGACAATGTCGTGAATAGGATTTTAGTGCAGATTAATGTTTGAGAGCTGGTCATGTAGTCTTAATGGACCGCGTTTCAGTCATTATAATATTCATCCCGTTGTCTGACAACAGAAACATTAAAATATAGTAATAAAACTTGAAAAAAAAAATTTGGCTGAATTAAAATGCAGTATGTGAGCATAGGGAGGCAATACAATACGATGCACTTACGACATAAATATGCTAATTAGCGCATGACGTCATCTAGCGACATTTAGCGACTTTTCAGGCGGGGTTAGCTACTTTCCACTGAAAGAAGTTAGCAACACTGCAGTGGAGCTGTGTGTCGAAACCATGGTCGAAACAAAGGAAGGCAGCATATTCAGCATATTACTGAAGCGGGAATAAACATCACAATCTGATTATCTATTTCTATGATGACAAGCAGAGTTAGTGTCCCAGTCACACCACTGAGAATGGCCGAAGTTACACACACGGTGTTTCACTCAACTGAGGCTAAAGCAAAGGTTTTTTGATTACTCGCTCACTCTTGAGCGTCTGCCGCGAGTGATTTCAATGTTAAGTCAATGTAAAGGTCCTTTGGCGCGAATAAAGCGTTTAGCGCGGCGCGGGCGCGTCCAGTTCAAACAAATGAGGCGAATTGACTAACACAGATAATGCATCTGTCTTTTCTATCATTTCACTGATTTAATTCTTGCGTGTTTTTTCATTGTGCATGAGTTTATAAGAATTTTTTTTTACAATTCCTGCAAATGCAGTGATGTTCATGTTCTCATGATTTATTTTTATGAATTAAAATGTTTAAAAAAAAATCACAAATCGCACCCTGGTCATTAGGATATGTCCCCAAAACCTTCAACCTGGCTGTTCTTAAGCCTCTCATCAAAAAACCACAACTTGACCCCAAAGAACTAGTTAATTATAGACTTATCTCGAATCTTCCTTTTCTGTCCAAGATACTAGAAAAGGTAGTATCCTCACAATTATATTCCTTCTTAGAGAAAAATGGTATCTGTGAGGATTTCCAGTCAGGACTTAGACCGTATCATAGTACTAAGACTGCTCTCCTTAGAGTTACAAATGACCTGCTCTTATCATCTGATCGTGGTTGTATCTCTCTATTAGTTCTATTGGATCTTAGTGCTGTGTTTGACACTATTGACCACAACATTCTTTTGCATAGACTTGAACACTTTGTTGGCATTAATGGAAGTGCATTAGCATGGTTTAAATCATACTTATATGACCGCCATCAATTCGTAGCAGTGAATGAAGAGGTATCATATCGATCGCAAGTGCAGTATGGAGTACCTCAAGACTCAGTACTCAGTAATTTTTCCATCTCAAAAATATATCTAAATTAGGGCCTATGCTCTCAATGTCAAATGCAGAAATGTTAATCCATGCATTTTTGACCTCAAGGTTAGATTATTGTAATGCTTTATTGGGTGGTTGTTCTGCACGCTTAGTAAACAAACTACAGCTAGTCCAAAATTCAGGAGCAAAAGTTCTTACTAGAACCAGGAAGTATGACCATATTAGCCCGGTCCTGTCAACACTGCACTGGCTCCCTATCAAACATCGTATACATTTTAAAATATTGCTTATTACTTATAAAGCCCTGAATGGTTTAGCACGTCAGTATTTGAATGAGCTCCTATTACATTATAATCCTCCACGTCCACTGCGTTCTCAAAACTCAGGCAATTTGACAATACCTAGAATAGCAAAATCAACTGTGGGCGGCAGATACTTTTCCTATTTGGCGCCTAAACTCTGGAATAACCTACCTAACATTTTTCGGGAGGCAGACACACTCTTTCAGTTTAAATCTAGATTAAAGACCCATCTCTTTAATCTGGCTTACACATAACATACTAATATGCTTCTAATATCTAAATCCGTTAAAGGATTTTTAGGCTGCATTAATTAGGTAAACCGGAACCGGGAACACTTCCCATAACACCCGATGTACTTGCTACAACATTAGAAGAATGGCATCTATGCTAATATTATTCTGTTTCTCTCTTATTCCGAGGTCACCGTAGCCACCAGATCCAGTCTGTATCCAGATCAGAGGGTCACTGCAGTCACCCGGATCCAGTACGTATCCAGACCAGATGGTGGATCAGCACCTAGAAAGGACCTCTACATCCCTGAAAGACAGCGGAGACCAGGACAACTAGAGCCCCAGATACAGATCCCCTGTAAAGACCTTGTCTCAGAGGACCACCAGGACAAGACCACAGGAAACAGATGATTCTTCTGCACAATCTGACTTTGCTGCAGCCTGGAACTGAACTGCTGGTTTCATCTGGTCAGAGGAGAACTGGCCCCCCAACTGAGCCTGGTTTCTCCCAAGGTTTTTTTCTTCTCCATTCTGTCACCGATGGAGTTTTGGTTCCATGCCGGTGTCGCCTCTGGCTTGCTTAGTTGGGGACACCTCATCTACAGCGATAAATCGTTGACTTGATTGCAAATGAATGCACACTATTTAAACTGAACAGAGATGACATAACTGATTTCAATGATGAACTGCCTTTAACTGTCATTTTGCATAATTGACACACTGTTTTCCTAATGAATGTTGTTCAGTTGCTTTGACGCAGTGTATTTTGTTTAAAGCGCTACATAAATAAAGGTGACTTGACTTGACTTGACTTTATTAATCACATATTCTGCATGACCATTTTCTAAATTCCTTATCCTATACCCAATACCTAAACTTAACAACTACCTTATTAACTGTTAATAAGCAACAAATTAGGAGTTCATTGAGGCAAAAAGTTGTAGTTAACGGTTTGTAAATCGCAAGAATTGGACCTTAAAATAAAGTGTCACCAATTGTATTTTTGCTATGAGTATTTTGAGTGGGAACAAATGAATGTTTTGTTTTTGCTTCCATCTAATTTTTGTATTCTGATACTGACCAGCAGTCAACCTGACCAGACATGGTCCTTATCCAGTCTATACATGGGCCTTATACAAGATTTTAGCATCTTAATGTGCATTGGTATGGGACTAAATACTGCATTAACAGTGAAGCTGAGAGTTTGCAGTACTGACAACTTTGTCCTAGACTAGAGTCCTTCAAGCCTTGTTACTGTGTTTTAAAAGTAAAACCTGGTTGTGAGTTGTCCTGAGCAATCAAATGGATAATTTGTTCTTCGGAGATGGGATAAAGACTCCTGGGCTTTAGGAGATCTTTAATAACAATTTAAAAATGTGAAGTGTGAAAATTGTATACTATTGACCACTCAATGTACTGTATCTCTATAGGTCATATGAACTCTGCGGTGACATTTGTGCATTTTTATGCATTAGGCTGTTGTTGTTCCAACTTAAAAAGAAACAGATATGGACTGAATATAAACAGGAAAAAAAAAGAAATGGAAAAATCAATGAAGCTGCTAAGCATCAACATGTAATTACATTCGTGATTAGTATTGATTATGAGTCACACAAGTGGCCTATATATATATATATATATATATATATATATATATATATATATATATATATATATATATATATATATATTTAATATCATAGATAAGATTATTTGCATTGTGCCAAACTTGTTTGTCTTGTATTCTGTGGTTTTCATGTTTATCTGTTTTATTTTGCACTTGTTGTTTGGCTAAAACATAGAAGAATTAGATATATATAATAGAAAAGTACAATTGCAAAGCATACATTTGAAAGCCTGTTAGTTGGTTTGAAAACTTTTAAATCATTTATTTGTTAAAAAATATATATTTATAATATATATATATAATATTGTGAAATATCATTGCAATTTAATAACTTTAATAACGTCTTAATTTTAATGTGCATTTTAAAATGTAATTTATTCCAAATGAATTGAAAATGTTGAATTTGTGGCAGTCATCACACCAGTCGTTAATTTTGCATGATAAGTTAAATATAAGTAGTATAAAAAAAATGGACGCAAACAAAAAGAATGCAAACAAAAATCTGTGTTTAGCTCACTAATTGCTTGATTTACCAATGTCTTTCTATGATTAACCAGCCCATATGACAGCAAAGAGCATGATTCATTAGCATGATAAAACTGCTGCTTAGCTACATCATTTAGCAGTAGTTTGGATATCTTCAGTTTTAATCATGCTGTACACTTGTGTTTGTGCTCATTTTTCAGTTTCCTGTGCATATGTGTGTGTGTGTTCGAGTTTGTTTCTTCTCCTCTTCCCCGGTGGTGCAGGTTTTGTGCAGAGGGACGTCCCAGATCATTTAGACATGTGAATGATCTATAGTTTTTACCAAGGCAGATTGTCTGCAAGGTTGAAGAGATTAGTTGCATCTGGGGCTTTACAGAACGTGGCAAATTGTGGCCTTTTTTTAGTGTGAGCGATAAGGTTTAAATGAAGGCAGTCTTCTTATCAGCCCAGTGCTAGCCATAAATCACAAACGCTTGCTCCCCGCAACTACCCCTGGTGGTTTCTATCTGCATTCTGGGGTTATGGGGAGCCCATCACTACCACACAACAAGCAGACACACCATTTGCCTTCTAAATCATCCTCGCACATCCAAACACACTCTAGACGGCCCATTATAAACCTAGAGACACTCTCTTCTCTCTCTGACAATTGCTATTGCTTCAGCCATTTCCCTCGCTATTTCACACCCTCATTTCTCCAAATGTGCTTTCTCAAGCCTTCAAAGAGAGTCTGTTGGAGTGCTATCACACTTTAATCCAGGAAACACTGACATGCTTGTACTAGTTCATATGAATAGCATGAGAAAACAGCATTTAATGGGATATCGTCCCTCCTTTGTCTTTCTCGAGCTAAAATGAAAATGGAGTGGATAGCATTAGCTTTAATGAGCTTGTGTAAGCGATTCACTTGATTTATTATTTTTCCTGTCTCTTAGTAATTAATGATTTCAGTCTTGACTTTTGTTGTCTCTCTCTCTCTCTCTCTCTCACTCTCTCTCTTGGACTATACACAGCCCCTTGAGTTGTGCTCATTATCCAGTTGCATATGATTTTGACTGCGTACAACACCACACAAATAGCTTTCTTACACTTCAATAGGCTTCTATAAACTCTTTAATGACAGGCCTTGTGCTGTCATTCACAATAAGAGCATTTATTGTCCAGTGAAATTAACGCCACTTCTTCATATGCTGAATGTTTGAAAGGTGACTAACAAGGATAGCAGTACTGGACCCACAGTATATATATACACTGTGTGGCATGCCCATATTTTAATGTCATTGTAGAAATTTGAATGATCTCAATAGCAGAAATGTCTGACATATACATTAAAGTCTTCCTATTTTTAAATAATAACCGAATGAATTACGATAAATATTATTATTTTTAATAATGACAACACTAGTAACAACTATAAGAATGCCACAGGTCACTTTTTTCTATAGAGACAAAATTAGATCAGTTAACCTCAAAACAGCATTGATTAACTTATCCTAAATCTTAACCTATATTTAGATGAAATGCCAGAATTAGGATTAGCATTGCCATTCCGACTAACATTGAAATTTGATAATTTGTGGAAGCATGCACTTGGTAGCACTTTATTTTAAAGTTCTGTTCCGCATGTACATACTGTACTTATTATATAAATTACAATAACTTGGTAATAACTAGGTACTAATCCTGAACCTGCTTCTAAACCTAACCTTAACCGTTACTTATTACGTAGCACTTTCTAGGTAAGTACATGTATATGCACATACTGTAAAATACAACGCAACCCACTTATTTACTTACATGTTTTCACATAATATATAGAAATTGTACACTTTATTTTAAGGTGTCCTTGTTGTGTTGTAATTATACATTTAAGTACTGAGTTATGTTAATTAACTACATGTACTTACTGTATGGTTAGGATTAGGGTTTGGTTTAGGGTTTTTTTTTTTTTGCATGTAATTATGGATAATTTATTGTTATTATAATTGTATCTACATGTAATATTTAACAAGGACACTTTGAAATAGAGTGTTACCAAAAATACCTGCATGTAATTACATTTATAATTAATTTCTGTAATTAAATCTCTAATTACACCCTTAAATCCAACCATACCACAAAACCTGGCCCTAAACTTGACAATACTTTTATGTTGCAATACAACATGAACATAATAAGTACGTTTTTTCTAATAATTTTTTTTTGACCCAAGTGCATAGTACTTAAAGACACCTAATACAACGTGGGACACTAGTACTAACTCCAGGGGTGGACAGTCCTCAACCAGGCCTAACTGGCAGTAGATTAAACCCTGCACATTTATCAGTATGTGTAAATGAGAAAGCAGTTAGCATTGGCCCGGCCAGACCGGGGTATTAGAACAAGTAGCTTAAGATGATATCACAGTACACACTGCCTGCAGGCTGACTGCAGATTACTAGGTCAGGAAAACAAGAGGGGGGAGAAAAAAAAGAGTGTTGACAAACAATCAGGGCTTTATTAGGCATTAATTATATGTTAAGCCTGCGTTCGCTCCAAACTGGAGAAAATGCAAGCTTATAGGAGACCTGTGGGGTTTAGCGCCCCTTGCCTTATCAAGGTCACAAGTCATCAGTCAGTGTCGTTTGACTTCACAGTCTGCTAATCACTGAGGTTACCGGGCAGGAATGGTTTGTCATTTCCCCTTAAATTCATCTGACCTCTGTTCAGGAACTCAGTGTGAGCTACACCGCGATACAAATCACTAATCTGACAGCCTAACTGATAAGATGAAGCTTAAACTACAGCGGTGACAGGCAAATTATCATTACCAGACAGTTGGAAGAATTATTCGAGTGCTGGATTCTCTGTATAACACAATACCAGACCTCTGATCACCCGAAGTACACGTCTCCGTGTTCAGGCAGGAAGTTTGTTGTGTTGGCCATAGTGTTGCCCATTCTCACCTTATCCTGTTGCAAGACACCTTCCTCTAAATGGAGAACTGCCATGTACTCATAACCCCTCAGAAGGAAGATGAAGCAGGCCAGAGAGGAAACAATTTCATTGTTCACTGATATCTTTAATTGTGATGGGAGAGGGGATTATGTAGATTTTGGTAAGCCCTGCTGACAAGAAATGTTTGAAAGCAAATGGCCCATAGAGCAAGAATGTGTATGTGTGTGCGGATGTGTTTAGAAGAACATCTCTTCCTTATAATAGGGTAATCCCAGAGCCAGGGGATCCCTTCTTCTTATTCTTACCAAAAAGGAAACACATACTGTTGTCTTTTGTGTTCTGTGGTCTTCATGCTATAGAAAGCAAGAGGGGAGGGGATTGTAGTGCAGATGATGAGTTGTTGGATATATTGGCCCAGAGTTAAACTTGACTTAAGTGTTATTGCTGAACTGCACAGACTGTGGCAACAGGACATGATGTTGTGCTCTAGGGCTTCTGTAATACACAGTTAATTATAAATAAATATTAATATTACATTCAAAATGTTAGAGGTACAATACTTCAAACACCCTACATGAATGCATAAGGATGCCAAAATAACCCATTTTGGATTCATTGGTTTTATTCACAGAAAAGAGCATCCCTTTTCATTATAATTAAATCATTTAAGAATATCCAAATGGTTTATTTAAAAAAAAAATGTTTACTTGTTCACTTGCAATATACAGTACACTACCATTCAAAAGTCAGTAGGATTTCTTTTTAGGAAACAAATCAGTAATATTGTGAAATAATAATAAGTGCTTTGTATTTTAATATACTTTAAACTGTAATTTATTCTTGTTAATTTTAAAGCTGAATTTTCAACAGTCATTATTCCAATCCTATCTTAACAGAAAAAAAGTCTTTATTAAAAATAGAAAAATATATTATTCTTTACAAGTAAAAATCTTACTCCTGACATTTGGATGCATCATCACAATCTTTTGATTCAAAAGAAACTTAACATTTATTTATGAAAACATTTTTTATTTCATGAAGATAAAAGAACGTGCAAATAAGTAATAAATAAATAAACAGTTTTTTTAAACAAATAATTGAAATGATGAAAAATTTGAAAGCAAAATTATTATTTTTTGATTGAATGTCAAATAATGAAGTATTATTTTATAACAATTTGTTTTCACAAAAATACCATAGTGAGTGAGAATTCAAATGCAAATGGGCTATTTTTACACCTTTTACAAAGACAGGATCAATATGTTTTACCTGTTCGCAGAGAGATCTAGGCTTTTAGTTTAGTTTGAGACTAAATAATAAACTCTAAATAGATTTTTTAAAATGTCATCTGGTCAATATCTCTGGCATCCTTTATATAAATAACTCATTAGCTATGATAACTTAACATAAAAAAACTATGAAAAGATGTGCTATATTAGGCTAAGTTTTTATAACAATATCTTAATAAAATTTATGGTAACAAAAGCATTATTTGGCTCTTTAGATACATTTTATTTTTGTGTAAGAGGATGCATGTTTTTTTTGCTATGTCCCATGCACTGTTCGTTAAATTTGAATGATAGTATATTGTCATATATTTATATAAATATATTTGTTGTTGTTGTTCTCCTATTAATGTTTTGTTACATAGATTACTGTTTTTTTTATAGTTTGTCCATGTCCCTTGAATTGTTGTCCACCCTGTCATATTGGAGAATCCCCCCCTTTAAGAAAAGGCCATCTACTTTAGTAACATCAGTACAACAGATTTTTTTTTTTTGTCTCTTCAGTGGTGGGAATTTCAAAGGCTGAAGTGAGTCAGTTGGTGATTTCTCAATTGACAAATTTTCTTTGTCTGAGTTTGCTTACTTGCTTTGCCAAAGCTTAACATGTCCACCCTGTCGGCATAAAATATGCCAGAAGAGAATAGAATACAATATTTTCAAAAAAAGTAGATATACCAAATTATTTTCTACAACCGGATTAAAAATGTATCTAGTCACAGTTTGTTGTAAGCTAATATGCTAATTGAAGCTCAAAATGTCCACCCTGTCGTTATTCCAAAGTTCACCCTGTCATAGCATTCATAATTAATATAGCTAAGAAAATAAAATGAATACATATCAGTGTGACCGAGGATGTAATTTTATTATTTATTATTATTATATTATTTTTTTCAAAGTTGAATAAATTTTTTGTGTGTACTGCATCATGTGTCCACCCCGTCATGTGCTGGTCCACCCTGTCATCTTGATATTCTACAATAATATTTTAAATAATAATTAAATCGTGTCTATATAATCCAGTGTGTTCAATAGCTAGGTGTGGGGGCAATAACATGCAATCAAAAAACTGCGTTCAAATATTATTCTCCAAATAAGAAAAAAAAGAGAGTTTCTTTAAAAACACATGGTTTACATAAAAATAAAAATTATTGCATGTATTTATAATTTGAAAGCAAACAAATAACCATGTTTAGGAAAGGGACATCATACCTTTCAGAAAATATAATTAGCATCTTAATTTTGCAATGAAAACGTACTAGCTCAGCTAATATGTATTTAATAGTAATATATGTCCATGTTATACTTTGAATAATGGCCCATAATTATAAAAAAAAAAAAAAAATGTGCGGGAGCTCAGCTAATATGTTTCTATAGTACTTGAGTGTCTACTATTTATGCCATGACATAAAGCGAATAGGAAATTAAAACCAGCATTTTTGAAAGGCACTCTATGGCGATGTTGACCCATCTAAACCTTTAGTTTGACTTTAAGTAAAACTGCAGATCAGTGATTGTAGCTCAGCTTTTATCCAGCATGCACAGTCTAATTTTTAACTGGACCACAAGTTGCATCAGTATTGTGAGCATGCTCTAAAAGTCAGAACTGACGTGTTTCAGTCCTTCAAATATCCAACTACACATGAAGTGTATACCTGGACAGATTACTGTATAGCTCAACTATACAATAACCCACTGACTGGCTTTATCAATAAACACTATATGATATAGATACTCTCAAGAATGTTGGATGAAGCCCTAAAGCAAAGTGCATACATTTCCAAGCAATCCTGAAAACCTTTATTAGTTAAGGTGTGTTTGATTAGAACTGGAGTTCCAGGAGCAGGGTTGAACATCCTTGGACCTCTGCCCTCTGTCTTTAAAGGCATAGTTCAAAAAGGAAAATTATGTCATTAATGACTCTCCCTAATGTCGTTCCAAACCCGTAAGACCTCTGTTCATCTTCGGAACACAGTTAAAGATATTTTAGATTTAGTCCGAGAGCTTTCTGTCCCTCCATTGAAAATGTATGTACGGTATACTGTCCATGTCCCGAAAGGTAATAAAAACATCATCAAAGTAGTCCATGTGACATCAGAGGGTCAGTTAGAATTTGTTGAAGCATCGAAAATACATTTTGGTCCAAAAATAGCAAAATCTACGACTTTATTCAGCATTGTCTTCTTTTCAATGAGAACTGAAGATGAACACCTAGCCAAGCTAGACAACGAACAACAGATTGACTCATTCTCGAGTCAAGAACCGGTTGCATCAGTTTTCGGATCACCAGTAGTCACCATGGGACGTTGGGTTCTTTTCCGCGAACCGGTTCTTTCGAACAGTTCGATTCAATAAACCGGTTGAAGAAAAAGGTTCAACGGTTCTTTTGCACTCGACGTCATTGGCGATGATTGCCCTTGATTCAAGCCTTCGGTTTACCCGCGCTCATAACACTAGCACAGAAACGGTTCTTGACTCGAGACTGAGTCAGTCTGATGTTCGTTATCTGGCTCGGCTCTGTGTTCATCTTCAGTTCTCTCTTCACAGCAGTTCAGTCAGTGTACTGTTTGAGAACATGAATTACTCCAGGATATTGGTTTGTTTTAACTCAGAGGGAGTGTCAGCCACATTAAAAAAGTTAACAGCTTAAGTCATTTGTGGATTAATGCTTATTTGAGACGCGAAGCGTTTCAAACGATTCAGTTCGATTTGGTGAACTGGTTCAAGAAGATCTGGTTACATCGAGTGATTCGGTCGTGAACCGGATATCACTACACTGCAGTGAATGCGCTCAACAACAGACCTGGAAGAGAAGACAATGCTGAATAAAGTCGTAGTTTTTGTTATTTTTGGACCTAAATGTATTTTCGATGCTTCAAAATATTCTAATGGACCGTCTGATGTCACATAGACTACTTTGAAGATGTTTTTATTATGAGGGTCACTGCATTGAGCATTGTAGTCTTTTTCTAAGGGTGTTTTCTTTGCATTCAATGCACTTTCATTGGGATGTGTTCATTTATATAGATTTTGAAGTCTATATGTCATCACTGTATGGCTTATACACTGCTTGGCATGATCTGATGGCAGAGGCCAATTTCGTGATTTCTTTGAGACTCACCCAAAGATTTCCCTCTGTGTTTAGATTGAGTTCTGTGCGGAGCGAAAGGAGAAGGAGGGATGCACATGAACGGATGTAAGAAAGGAGGCCGTGTGATTTGTGTAAAGGATAAACAAAGACTAAAACTAATTACCGCTGGAGGTCAGCACTCCAAATGCATATTCAAAAGTGCGGGGCGTCGCAGCAAATTTACAGCGGTCACACTTATTTAGCGGCCTGAATAGGCAATTTCGCAGCAAATCTGGAGAGAAAGGGGGACATGAAAAGTTGTGAAGAATTGATGACGGACTCCTTGAGAGTGAGCAAAATAAAATTGACCATGAAATCTGGAGCCTGGAATTAAATTGGCTGGAAGAAGAGATGAAAAAAGGGAGAAAAGGTGCGGGGTGTGACTTATAAAAGTGGTTTTGTGTGAATGCCAAGGTTAATTTGCACATCAGTTAAATGGATTATTAAATTTGAGAGGATAAGTTTAAAGAAAGCAAACCGTAATGGCCTGATAGATATCATTCAGTGTTAGATTGATGAAATCTGCGCGGGTTGTGAGGAACGGCGTTTCCTCTCAGCTCAGCGAAGTTCAAAGGCGAACCAATCTCATAGCTGATATATAAAATAATAAGAATAATATGTAAAGTTAACAATGCTTATTTTGTATGCCAGTCACCTCAACAGATGTCAGGATTCTCAGTGTTACCCTTTCATTTTCATTTGTAAAAGCATTTATTTTTTTACATTCAAGCTCTCACTTGTTTATTTTTTAATTATCTGTTAAATTAATCAAGTTGTGCACAGTCAATAAGTCCCTCAGAGTGTAAGGCTTCCAGTATAAGCAAGTAGTTTGAATATGCAGAAGCCAAACACTTCTTTCAGCATCCAGCGGCATCCATCACTGCCCAGATTGGCAGATACCAGTCACTTCAAAACAATCTACAGTCTTTTGAGGCCACATGCAGATCGCTGCAGGAGCGGGAAACAAACCCGGCCGCCATTAAAGTAGATTCACCAAAACCAATTGTAGAATATTAGCTGGGAAGTGACGAGGAGAAACTAACAAGGCTTTTTACTGCCGGATGGAGTTCCTCCAAACCGTGAAATTTGAATACTTGGCAACTAAGAAAACAATTCTTGCTGGTGCGTTGAGTAGCTGCCCCATTTGAGTTGAGAGAGAGCGACTGTGGGACAAAAAGGGATAGAGTCACAGAAAGAGGGCCAATGTCTTCTTAATTGCCTTTGGTCACCCACACAGGCAAAACGGGTGCCACACGGCTCAGAACTGCAGACTGGGCAAGAGGCACAAAGAGTTGATAGATATTTTATCGCTCAAGTTAACGGTTAATATATTTCCAATCCCAGAGAAATCTGTCACTCGAAAAAATAAAGAGTGAGGCAAATTAAAGGGAGATAAAAGGGAGAGAGACCGGCGAAGAAAAGAACTTGAGTGGGTGACAGTTTTAGAATGCCCTATCTTTTGGCCATCCCCTCTTTTGAAAGGAATAAAGAGCCTGTGCCTCTTTCTTCTCTTCCTTTTCTTCTTCCACTTTTCTCTCTTTCTTTTTCTCTCCAACCCATACCCATATCTCTCACTTTCCTAAGCGGGTAAAAAAAAAAACTCTCATGAATGATGTATGTGTGTCTTGTTATCAACAGCGATTTCTATAGACCCCGACGCATTCACCAAGACATTCATGGCGTAATTGTTAATTTTAATGCCATAATGGCTTCAGATGGGAGGCCTGATTAGACATTTATTGCACAATTAAATGAAACATACTCAAAAATCACAAAAGCCTTCCATAATTATTTCAGGCCATTAATAAAATGGGCATTAAATTATATTGGACACAAAAGAGAAGTGAAATAGATTTCCATTAGAGCAATGGAGGCAGTGAGGGGGTAATAGATCCTGCCTGAATTCACTCTGAAATTAATTGTTGGCCAGCCTATTTCCACATACAGTGGAATAAATGAATGAGAATAGAGAGGAAGGAGTTGGTGGCCATGAGAGAGGGGCTGTGGGGGTGACATTAGGAGTCTGTGATAAAGCCCTTTTGTTTGAGAGCATACTATAGCTATTATATTCAAAAGCGAAGAAGAGAGAGAGGATGAGAGGCACGTAGTGATTTCAAATAGATTTGAACGTTCAGAGGATGCAGAATCCCTGAGCTGCATTCACACCTTGAATAACTTGTGGCACTTAGAACTTTTGTTTGTTGTCAAATAAACACATCTCGCAAAGTTAAGTGCAAAAGAGCGTTCAAAAAGTGCATCTTGCTAGAAACTGCATCTATATGAACTTGAATTGGTCAACAATATACTGTATATTTTCAAGATGTGGATGTGGTAAAACCATGACTGTAACTACTCTTACAACAACAATCTGACTGGCTATTATTAATGCACTGAAAAAGTTAATAAACAGGCTTTTAGAACAAAGCACTGTTTTTCATCTCCAACAAACACACACGAGCACTTTAAACTGATTCAAAAGCGGACGATCAGAAAAGCGCTTCAGAGCAGTTCTAATAGGAAGCCAAATAGAATTGTCTTTTGAACTGCTGCTCCATTGAGAACCACAAAGTGTAAAGGAAACGGAGAACTGATATCTCACAATGCAATAACAGATCCCCCTCCCAATAAAAAGAATCAATCAACACCCAGTACCAATGTTTATTATTACAGTTTCATCTAAATCAATTTTTCTGCATTCAAAGGCATTCAGATCTTTTAATTGACTCTCTTTCATCATTGCCCTTTTGGCTTTCTTTTTACTTTGCTTTCCCTCTCTCTCTCTCTCTCTCTCTCTCTGTGTGTGTGTACCTTGGTTCTGAGCATGGTTGTGAGACGCATTATTGTATTGTGTTCTACCTTTAAATCGTGCATGTCACTACCAGTGTCAACCTTTAAAATAAAAGCAGAATGCTAGGGTTTGCGTGAAGCTGATTTGTATTGAAAGGATCATAGAAATTATAGGTAAAGTTTTTTAGCATTAGGGTTATTCATTCCTTCAGTGTTGCATTCAGTGTTCAACTTCAGTGGAACTGAAATGCATTTTACACCAGTGTTACTGGTTTTGCAGCTTGTTTTAAATTCAGTTTGTGTAATTTTGCTTCCAAAATGCCCTTGATTTCCCTCACTACCACTTTAATGGAGAGTTTACCCACAATACACATTTTTGATAACCCATTAGACCTTTAGTTCTCTTTGGAACACAAATGAAAATAGTTGTCATGTTCTCTCTTCATTTTTGTCTGTCCTTTGAAAGTCTATGCAACCAACATTTTCATGCATTAAAGAATGCATGAAAACATCTTCATGCATTAAAGAATGCATACTTTTACGTTGTAAATAGTTGAAATAAATTGGGCAATTCAACCCAAGGCTTTTGACGAATCATGATCGCTTTATATGAGGAACAGCTAGATTTAATGCAGGTTTTTATAGATAAATAAACATTGCTCAACTTGCATAGAGCTCATAAAATATGGTAAACACAGTAGCTTGCTTGATGCACTGAAATCAATAAGTATTTTATTTTTTTTATTTGAGTTTATGGGTTTGGAAAGATATGAGGGTTAATAAATAAATTTTTGGCTAAACTATCCTGTGGCGGGGGGGCGTGGTTTAGCGAAGTCTGCAGCAGGAGAGAGAATCAGGAGACGAGCGGTAAGTGAGTGGTTTGGGCAAAAATTATCACCTGTTTCTTGTTCCAGTAATTGGCGTGGAGAGAGTATAAAACGCCAGGAGAGACGGAAGCAAGCAAGAGAGAGACGGACTGCTGACGGGAACTGGAAACCGAAACCGGAACGAGTAAATTGGAAGTGTTGTGCGAACGCGTCTGTGTTGATGTCAGAGTAAAAGATGCCATTTGGTGTTTATAAAGTTTGTTACTTTTTGAGTTATTTGCGTTATTAATAAACCTGTCAGCAGTCTAGCCGACCCCTTTGTACTCTTCCTTCCCTCCCACGAACTTTGCTACACTGGTGCCGAATCCCGGGAGGAAGAAGGACCGTCGCCGCCGCCATGCAAAGTCCGGCCGCCACGCCGCTTGCGGATATCATCACCTCCCTCCCGGTCCTTCACCGCGAACAACAACAGGCCCTGCTGGACCTGAGGACTGATTAGGAGAGGCGTTACCAGGCCATTGTCCAGGCCCAGCAGGAGGACCGCGAGAGGTTCCGGAGCTGGATCGATCGGGAGGTTCATGCCGAGGCCGCCGGGCCGCCCGCCGCGCCCATGCATCTACTGCTGCATAAGATGGGACCCCAGGACGATCCGGAGGCCTTCCTGGAGCTTTTTGAGAAGTTGGCAGAGGCGTGCGGGTGGCCCCGGGAGCAGTGGCCAGTGCGCCTCATTCCTCTGCTCTCCGGAGAGGCCCAGGTGGCCGCCCAACAACTTCCAGTGGCGAACCTCCTGGTCTTCAATGACCTAAAGAGGGCCGTCATCCAGCAGGTCGGCCAGTCACCCGAGCAACATCGCCAGCGTTTCCGGTCCCAATTATTATTCAATTCCGGGGACAAAAGCATAGTGTAGAGGTGGCGGTTAGTCCCCACCTCCGGCATCCGATAATTTTGGGAACGAATTGGCCCGCGTTTACGGTTTTATTGGGGTGGTTATGTGCGGATGCCTCTTGGGGAAGTAAGGCACGGAAGGAGACCGCGCTGGTACAGGTGGGAGAAACTGAGCCAGGACCGCTGGGGTCTGCTTCAGGGGAACCGAACGAAATCGGGAGACTGATTCTCTCGGAGCGTGAAGACTTTCCTCTGGAGCAGTCTCAGGATGAGACATTAAAGCATGCATTTCAACAGGTCCGCTCCATCGATGGCCAGCCTCTCCAACCTTCCCTCCCGCTCACCTATCCGTATTTTGCCATTTTAAAAGACCGGTTGTATCGAGTGACCAAGACGCTCAGACAAAGGTGAATACAACCCAATTGTTAATTCCGAAGAGCCATTCTAACCTTATGGCGGGCCATTTGGGACAGGCAGCAACACTAAATCGCCTCATGACCTGTTTCTTTTGGCCGGGCATTCATGACAACGTGCGCAGGTGGTGCGCGTCTTGTCCGGAATGTCAGTTGGTGAACCCACCGGCCGCCCCAAAAGTGCCTTTGCGCCCTCTTCCCTTAATGCACGCCCCCTTCGAGAGAATTGGTATGGACCTCATCAGGCCATTAGAGCGATCGGCACGAGGACATCGCTTTGCATTAGTCATAGTTGATTATGCAACACGATATCCTGAAGTGGTGGCCCTCCGCAACATTTCCGCTAAAAGTGTTGCGGATGCCCTGTTTCGTCTTATCTCCCGGGTGGGGGTTCCAAAAGAAATCCTCACCAATCAGGGCACGGCGTTTATGTCACATACGCTACGCGAACTGTACGGACTGTTGGGCATTAAATCGATTCGATCTAGCGTCTATCACCCACAAACCGACGGCCTGGTCGAACGATTTAAACGCACACTTAAATCCATGATCCGTAAGTTCGTTCTGGAAGACGCCAAAAATTGGGATAGGTGGCTAGAACCCTTGTTATTCGCTGTGCGAGAGGTCCCACAAGCCTCCACAGGGTTTTCCCCCTTCGAGCTTCTCTATGGACGCCAGCCCCGGGGGGTGCTCGACGTACTGAGAGAAACTTGGGAGGAGGGACCATCTCAGGGCAAAAACGGAATTCAGTATGTGCTGGACTTGAGAACAAAACTCCACACATTGGGGCGGCTATCCACCGTTTGAAGTCGCACGGCAAGATCGGAGCTCTCGATTATGAGGTAATATGGACCGATAGGAACGGGACCCGTCAGATCTACCACCTCAACCTCCTTAAAAAATGGAATGAGGCAGAATCAGTGATGTTGGCAACGGTGATTGGGGGGGAGGATGATCTCGGACCAGAGGCGAATATAAAACCACAATCCCTCACCCTGGCTCCAGGTGGAGATCACCTCTTGCCGTCCCAACTCACTGATTTAACGAAATTACAGGCAGAGTTTGCCGACGTCTTCTCGCCCCTACCGGGCCATACTAACCTGATTCAGCACCATATCGAGACCGAGCCGGGCGTGGTAGTTCACAGCCGGCTGTATCGCTTACCTGAGCACAAGAAAAAAGTAGTTCAGGCTGAATTAGGCGCAATGCTTGACATGGGGGTAATAGAAGAATCCAACAGTAACTGGGCGAGCCCGATAGTTTTAGTTCCGAAAACGGACGGCTCAGTCCGGTTCTGTGTGGATTATCGCAAGGTGAATGCTGTGTCGAAATTCGACGCGTATCCAATGCCGCGGGTTGACGAGTTGCTTGATCGGCTAGGCACGGCTCATTTTTATTTGACATTGGACTTAACAAAGGGCTATTGGCAGATCCCCTTGTCTCCATTATCCAGAGAAAAGACGGCTTTAACAACGCCGTTTGGATTACACCAATTTGTTACCCTTCCGTTTGGCTTGTTCGGGGCACCTGCTACCTTTCAGCGCCTCATGGATAAGATTCTGCGGCCCCATGCTGCATATGCGGCTGCCTACCTGGATGATACCATTATATTTAGTAATGATTGGCAGCGGCATATGCAGCATCTGAGGGCTGTCCTGAGGTCACTGAGGGGAGCGGGGCTCACGGCAAACCCAAAGAAGTGTGCGATTGGGCGTTGGAAGTAAGGTATCCAGGCTATTATCTCCAGGGACGGGAGTTCACTCTCTGTTCGGACTACGCTCCGCTGCAGTGGCTCCACCGCATGAAGGATACCAACGCGCGGATCACTCGTTGGTATCTAGCTCTTCAGCCTTTTAAGTTCAAGGTGGTCCACAGGCCGGGTGTTCAGATGGTGGTGGCCGACTTCCTCTCCAGAAATGGGGAGGGGGGCTGCAGGACGGATGGCTCCCCGGCCTGAGTCGTGCGGTGGGGGTATGTGGCAGGGGGGGCGTGGTTTTAGCGAAGTGTGCAGCGGGAGAGAGAATCAGGAGATGAGCGGTAAGTGAGTGGTTTGGGCAAAAATTATCATCACCTGTTTCTTGTTCCAGTAATTGGCGTGGAGAGAGTATAAAACGCCAGGAGAGACGGAAGCAAGCGAGAGAGAGACGGACTGCTGACGGGAACTGGAAACCGAAACCGGAACGAGTAAACCGGAAGTGTTGTGCGAACGCGTCTGTGTTGATATCAGAGTAAAAGTCACCATTTGGTGTTTATAAAGTTTGTTACTTTTTGAGTTATTTGCGTTATTAATAAACCTGTCAGCAGTCCAGCCAACCCCTTTGTCCTCTTCTTTCCCTCCCACGAACTTTGCTACATATCCCTTTAATTATCAATGCAAATATGGCTAAATGAGGACAAATAAAAATTATGCTGATTAAAGTGGTGACACCGGTGTCACTGGTTTTGGATTGTGTTTTTATGTATTTTTATATATTTATCTCCCTCTTTATTTTCCATATCCTTCCTCAAAAGGCCGATCTAGCAGGAACTCTACCAATCATGAAGCTGAAAGTGTGCCGCAAGTCATCCCAGCCATGAGCGAGCCTTTCTTCCTCTTAATGAAGGTCAGAAAGGAGGCCCCATTTCTCTTTTTGGGTGATAATTCATCCCTATCTCCTGTTATCTGTGCCTGGCCCCTTTAATCCTAATTGTATTGTATGATTGTGCGATGCTTGCTTCTGTGTCTCTGAAGCATTACCCTCCTCCTTTCATTATCAACCAATGCCTTGAACCTCTTTTAATTTCCATTCTGTTTTATTTCATTCAATCATTGGCTCTGTCTTTCCTTTTTCATTAACTCTGCCCTTTGCACAAGGCATATGATTCTCTAAGGGGCTCTTATTGGGCTCCTTCATAAAATATTATATTGTAAAATATTTGACCATGAGAATTGTCAATTTTATACGTCTCCCGTCGGTCATACGTTTCTGCCCGATGCTCATTTCGGTTTTGATTAGGGCTTGGTCCCAGCTATTGATAAGCACAGATTGATATGGGGAGAGAATGAAGAAGAGGAAACAGATATGTAAACAGGCGAAGATGGACTGGGCCTGGATATGACTGGACACTTTCCCAGACATGTGGCCCAATCTTGAGGCATCGATGGCTTGTCTTTCACCATTTTCCCAAAATAGCATTATGCTCATCACTCCTATGGCCGCTCCAAAAAGGGGCCCAGGATGTAGCGTGGGCTAATGAAATTTCTCCAAACCAAACAGATTTTTTTTGTAAATATATATTTTGCAGAGGTTCCAGAAAAATACTGGCTGTGACAGCTGACTAAAATCAATTTCCACACTGGAGAGAAATGGGAGCCAAGAGCCACGGCCAGAACAAACACTAGCAATTTGAATATGCGAAATAATGTCAGTCTGTGAGGAGGAAGCAGGCTGGGGGAGGGAGATGGAATGGGGGGATGTGGTTGAGGCAATACTCCACTTTTCAACCCACTGTCTCATAATGGATAGAATTTTCTGAATTTTACCTTTCAGACTGGCAGCCGGAGTGAACAGTTGCTGGAGGTCATCAGGGGTTTGCTTAGTGTTGACTCAAAACATGCCAAAATAACTTTTAACTTCCATTACAGTCTGTCTATATAATTGGCTGACATAGCAGCCCTTAGGGGAGGGAACATTATAATTCAGTTCATTTTTGGTAAGTACCAGTGGTCTTTATGTATATAATTTGCCAATGTAAAGTTCATTTTAAATGGGGGTTATTTCATTGTCTCTTCACTGCTGCTATTTAGCAGTCAATTAGAGTAGGTAATCTGTCATTAATAATAAAATACAAACAAATATTATATATATATATATAGAGAGAGAGAGAGAGAGAGAGAGAGAGCGAGAGAGAGAGAGAGGGAGAGAGAGAGAGAGGGAGAGAGAGAGAGGGAGAGAGAGAGAGAGAGAGAGAGAGAGAGAGAGAGAGAGTCTAGATTAGTATGTTGTTTTTATTTATTTATTTATTTATTTATTGAGCTATGGTAGTAAATACTGTAGTAACCTAACCTTTAAACCTGTTGGTAAACCTTTAAAGTAGTTTTATCATATACAGGCTCCTTTAAGACTTCTTTGGAATTAAATTTCTCAGCTGCATATGAGGTGACGCCCAGGCAAAAAAAGGGACTCAGTCTGCTCTTAAAAAATGTCTGCATTCCCACTAGGTCAGACATTTGAAATGCTCTTCATGTGCTTTGTATATATAAGAGTATTTTCGTTGTAAACACACTCCCATTTCCGCTGTTGAATCTGCGATTCAATACGCACAGAACTTAACTTACCAAGATAATTCCTAAGGGGTGAATATTGGCTTACAAAACAACATGTAACATAGTCACAGAGGTTTTTTGGCAGAGCACGTTTCCAAATTCTCAGAGGGAAAACATCTATTGCAGCATCATGCGAGCAGAATCACAGCAGCAAATGGGATGTAAAAAGAATAAAAAGCATTGAAATGTCAACACGGGTTTGTGAGGAGTCCTGAGTGGGACCGCGAGTTAGCAGTGGAAAAAGCCACTTAGCGCATCAGGACCATGGACAGCTACTGTACCACCGTATCCATCTCATGAACCCCGTGTGAAACATGAGGGTCGGAACACGTGGGATTTACGCAGTGTTACCGCAGATTCTGAGAAAACCAGAGACAATCAAAGCAACTGAGATGAAACCGAATTGTTTTGCTGTATTTCATGAAATTGTTGTTATTGAGTTGACCTCTTTTCATTCAATACCACTGAAATATCCATTCATTCCATTTTTCCAGACGCTTGAAGGGTCACAGCCACTAAAATACGTGCCATCAATTCAGTATCAAGATAGTCAAACGTTTCATGTGCAGTTAGAAAAAATATAAGACTTGTTATCTTAGGTTTCTAAAAATAAAATCGGGTGATTACAATATAGTAATAATGTAAAAAATAAAGACATAAGTATATATATATATATATATATATATATATATATATATATATATATATATATATATATATATATATATATATATATATATCATAAATTACTTTATATATTTACACGTAATTTATTCAAATAAGGTTAATGATGCGGAATTTCTGTTGTCTTCCAATAGGTTTACGTTACGACTTTTCAACAGAGGTAATATTCACAAAAAGAAGAAGAAGAAGAAGAGGAAGAAGTAAAATACAGGAGGTGGTATTCTGTAGGTCGATCATAACAAAAAATACTTTTCATCTCAACTTTAGGCTATAATGGAATTTTTCTAAATATATATATATATATATATATATATATATTTTTTTTTTTTTTTTTTTTGTCAAGTACCTAGGCTACTTCAGTTGTCTTTGTGCATCTCAGTTTACCTGCAAATGCTTGAGAGTAATACACTTTTAAAGTAACAGTTCTCTGAGCAATAATGGTGCTCATGTCAGTAGCATATTAATACATGATATCGAAATAATACTAGTGTCGCATAGGTAGTTAAAGAAGCTTGAAAAGCCAAGTGATTTCAGTGAATAAAAGTAAAAAAAAAAAAGGAACACTTCAAACCTGAGTTTGTTCACGTACTTTGCATACACTGAGATGCAATATCTCAATATCTCACACATCAAAAAACGAATATACATAACACCTTTGCATGCGTTGGTGGAATGCTAAACTCCTCGGTAAGCGCATGAAAGAGGCGCAAACAGTTTAGTTTGCGCACGTCAGCGATCCATAGTATGCGCGCGGAATATCTCCTCCATTCTGACGAGCTCCCATTTAATGACGCACGCGCCTCAGCATGCTTGAATTCACAAATCTCACTTCATTTGGCTTTGAGTAGCCTACATCATCTCTATGTCAAATGCTGTGTGCCCCAATAATTTGTTAATTCCCGTTGTAATTTCTGTTTCTATCAGGCTGCTGTTCTCCGGATTTCAAGCTGCACTGCTCTCGGCTGTGCTCTGAAATGGAGAGGGAGGCTGAGAGGCGGTGGAACGGTAAAGCTTGATGGATATCGAGCCGGCATCACTAAGAAACACACTTCATGCTCTCCGGATGCATTTACCATCAGCGCCTCATTGAGGATTTATTTTTAATTGAAAAAAAAAAAAAGTTATATATAAGTTTATGATCAACAAATTATATTAAAAGACAACGACTGTTTATATTTTGTCAGAAGATATGGCATAGATAATTAAAGTCCAGCTAAGTTTGCTTTTAATATGCATATATTATTTAAAATAAAGTTAGGCTACAACGAGAGTAGCAGAAATATTAAACAATTTTGAAATAATTTTTAAGGCTAAAAAAAATCACCTACAATCTACAAAACTAAAAATCTAATTAAATGTGTGATCACACATTTACAAATAAAAACGTATGCTAATATTCAGCGATAATGTGACCTTGGAAGAGCAAGACTGTGCGAATAAATAATAATAATTATAAATATTTATAAATAGATATAATAATTATAAATACCCCTCACTGGTCAGAATAAATAAATAAATAAAAATAAATTTGACAGAAATTATATGTTTTGGGGTGAAAAAAAATCCCAAACGCACAAAAATAACAGACAAACCGATACATTCGTAAAAAGAAAGAAAATAATGCTTATTGGAGTGCAAAGGCTACATACGACATTTGTCTCTCAACATTTAGATTAATACCTGCATGTTTTGAAATAACGCTGTATCGTGTAATACGATAGAAACAATCTATGTTCGTGTGCTAAATTACAGACAGATCCCTCTTCATGTCACGCTTGAAGGCCTCTCCACGAGATATCACATATCTTATACATTTCACTTAATAATTACACCCGTGCCTCTCATATATCAAGCTCCTTGCCTCAGGCTCATTAAGACCCTGATCTTTTTAAACACTCAAATTTGCATGTTAAAGGTTTTGGTGTGCGAACCTCAACACAAAACATTACCTTGAATTAGTAGCCTAATACTTCTGTTTACACATCTGGGTGGATCTTGACCATTATAAATGAATTCGGAAGTGTATCGGTCATATACAAAAGAGAAAAGGAGACAGAGATCATGAGAAAGACAGGGATAATTAACCGCAGCTTCCAATGTAAAATATGCTCTACTGAAAAGAATTAAGCAACTTTACTGTGACCATGAATCTAATATTTAAAGCAATTACATGAAATCTGAATCATTTAATAAATAATGTCTGCCAGAGCCAGACTTTGTGTAAATATCAAAATATTAACATGAAAACAAAACACATCACCCAGCGCAAGGTTTTCATTTGCGTTTCACTATTTGTGGCATGTAATGATTCTATGAGCAACTGGCATTGTTTTGACAATGCCAAATTTGCGTGGGTATGTTACCATTCAGAAAGGGTCCATGGGCATGTTCGACACATGTGAGATTACAGCAGCAAAACAGGTGCAAGCCCCAACCCAGCCTGTCCCAGGAGAGCTTTGGACAATTGTTCTCATTTAGGAAATATTGGCCTGGGGGCCACTGCCTCAGACAGCCCGCTTATATCCAGAGCTCTCTAATACCGTTTGTCTTTTCATTATTTATCTTGTTTAGACACTGCAGTATCCGCGCATTGAGTTTTTTATGATTAAACTTGCCATATGCGCTCATAATGTACTGTTATAAAAAAAATCGGTTGAAAAAGGATTCATAAGTAATAAAAATAAAAAGAAGATAAATTTTCAAAATACCTTAAGTAGCTTAAATAAAGCTAAACTTTTAAATGGACACGTAGAACCGTGTTCGTTTAAGGACAGCGATGTTTAAAATCAGAATTTGTCTATTCTTCAGGCATCTGTCGTCTCTGAAGGATTGACGCTGGTAGATGTCAGGTTTTATTACAAAAAGGTTGAAGGTCTGTGTTTGTAGACCTTCAACTAAATGGATTTGGGGAGGGAAGAGAGTCACCTCCTTTTCCTCCCCGATCTTTGTTTGTGTTGTAATATACATATTTTGGTAGGTATTATGTGGCTTTCTCAGAGCTGATTGGGCGCTCAGGTTGGCGCGTGAACGCCCTGCGATTATGTCAGATCGCGTGCAGAGCGAACCAGCCCAGCCTTTGAACTTCACCGCTTTTGGCTCTCATTCACGCGCTTCTCCTCATTTCTCAGCCAGGTGCTTCACGGGGCGAGAATCCTCCGAGAAAAAAAGCGCACAAACAGATCGCGGAAACTTCGCTTGCCGCGCTGGATTTTGTGGCGCGCGTGGCTGTTCTTCTCTTAGCCGAATAGTGTCGTTTTTGAAGAAGAGAAATCTTTCAACTTTACCACAAACACGGAAGAATTAGTGGATTTTTTCCCCATTGATGCCGTTTTCCAATTTCTCCGGCTCTCTAGAAGTGGCATGATCCGTGTCTGTCTGCTGGGCAGGTGAATACAATTTTCTCTCGGTCGGTCGAAGAACTTTTTTGTTGTTATTTTAACAGGGAACCGTAAAAATGTCAAAGCCGGTAGATCACATCAAGAGACCCATGAACGCCTTCATGGTCTGGTCAAGAGGCCAGAGGAGGAAAATGGCTCAAGAGAATCCCAAAATGCACAATTCAGAAATAAGCAAAAGACTTGGCGCCGAATGGAAGCTGCTGTCTGAATCCGAGAAGCGACCGTACATCGACGAGGCCAAGAGACTGAGGGCTCAACACATGAAAGAACACCCAGACTACAAATACAGACCCAGGCGCAAGCCCAAGAACCTCCTCAAGAAGGACAGGTACGTGTTTCCTCTGCCCTACCTGGGCGACACGGATCACCTGAAAGGACTTCCGGTCTCAGCCACGGATTCGCTCTTAGGTTCCTCGGAAAAAGCCCGTGCGTTCCTGCCGCCCACATCAGCCCCTTACTCCTTCTTCGACCCGAGCCAGTTCAGCTCCAGCGCTATCCAGAAGATGACAGAGATGCCCCACACGTTGGCCACCAGCACTTTACCTTACGCATCATCTCTGGGATACCAGAACGGCGCATTCGGGAGCCTGGGTTGCCCCAGCCAGCACACCCACACCCACCCGTCACCCACAAACCCTGGGTACGTGGTGCCGTGTAACTGCACCGCATGGTCGGCATCGAGTTTACAGCCGCCTGTTGCCTACATACTGTTCCCAGGTATGACCAAGAGTGGGATTGACCCGTACTCATCAGCACATGCCACTGCTATGTGACTCCATCACTAAAAACTGTCTCCTCGTTGAAAACTTGAATACAACAATGCATGTACATAAGAAGAGAGGAATGATCAAGACATTTATACTGAGGCCGTGTGGACATGAACTTTTCACCATCTACGAGAGGTTCCTTCGATCCCAGCTTGGATCTTGGAATAGATGTAAGGCAGGTGCCCAGAACTGTAAGAAATGTAAATGTTCAAACGTTTATTATTATGGCTACCGGATTTGGATGCCTTTAATTTTATTTATTATGTACAATTTGACGATATAATAATGCTACTTTAGTTTGAACACTTAATATAATTGTTATTATCATCATCATATTATTATTATTATTTGAATTACTTTGATTTGCACAGCTAACAGTTAGGATTCATGTTTCTTCTTGTACAGCCTGTTGTATTTACCATTCTTTTTGGCACTCTGAAATTCAAATGATACGACTTCGGGGATTTCAAAGTGCGAAATTCAGCATTTAATAGATTTTACGGGTTATTCTGTTGTTTATAATGATATTGATACAAACCGGCACCTAAAAGTAGACGGCCTATTTAAAATATCAAATGAAAAAGAAAAAACTCTTGTTCTTCAATATTTTTTTTTATTTGGACATTTCTTTTTTTTATTCTGTGGTTCAGTGATAGTCACTCGTTCATTTGATTTCAGAAAGAACATAAAGTCTGAAGCGAAGCAGTTCATGTTGTATTTTTAATCTGCGATGGTAACTTAAATCCTGTCATGTAATGGAAAGGAAAATGTATCTAAAAGGGTGATAGTACCTCGATTCTTTGTTCATTTGCCGAGCAAAGACATTTTGAATAAAGACAATCTGTCTTAAACATTCATAATCCTTGTTACATTGCCTGTTTAAACTATTTATGAATCTTCTTTTTGCTATGCTCTTATACAGTCGTGCCAAAAGGTAACAGGCATGTCAGTAGTAAGTACGGTGGTCCCAAACATGCGTTTTATAATGTTTACTCTCCCAGCTGTATAGTTTTATTTGTGCATTCAAATATAATGAGTTTTGTCGGGCCGAGAGAACAACACAGGCCTTAACTGATAAACATAAAAACTGAAATTGATCTTACAACCGAGTAGATCTCCACAAAAATTATCTTCTCAATCAGCGCTGCTTAAATAGTCAAACGTTTCGGCGACCGCTGTCTAATGACCATCTGGCTTTTCGGTATAGATTTGAGATGAACTCTGTCAGCGCGTGGCGTTCCCGACTGCTCTATAGGGACCGCCGGTCCAAATTAAATGGCAAAACAATTACTGTACAGGGACGCTTAGGGAAACTGAGGGCGAACATGAATTGTGATTTACCCCGAGACCCACAATAGGATGGAAATTGGACTGAAGGAGGGGAGGTACGAGTGTGAACCATGTCATTTACTATTACAAAACAATTCCCAATAAAAACAATTGAACAAAGCGTCAGGTGCTTTAAAATCTGTGCTGATTTTTGCCTACAGACGCGCTGTGACACATTGGAGAAGACTGCAGATGTAGAGGCTGCCAGTTTGCATTAGCATCTCAATTTTCCATTCGGCTCTTTCTTTCTTTCTTTCTTTCTTTCTTTCTTTCTTTCTTTCTTTCTTTCTTTCTTTTTTTTTTTCTTTCTTTCTTTCTTTCTTTCTTTCTTTCTTTCTTTCTTTCTTTCGTATATTGTCAAGTGGTATTTTTCTCTAAATACGCTCGTGTTGCTGTGTTCAGTGTGTAAAACTTTCTGCGTTCAGGTGTGTGTCATGTCTCTGAAATAAGGCGATCACACTCTTTGAATGTGTGCTTGTGTATGAGACGTCTCACCCTTCAGGGACTCTGCTCGTTCCACCTGTTCCACCGCTTAGATCATTCCAACACCACGGACAGAAAAACGCTGCTACAAGTTTCTCAAAACCAATTAATTAAAATCTTCTTCTTCAGTAAGTCTACATCGAAAATGTGATTTATGATATTGCTTATTATGCAATTCTTATCTACTTTCGCAAAATTAAAGTCTACCCTATACATATTTTTTTTTAATACTCTCTAGATAATAATAACAGCAGCAACAACAACATTTATTATAGTAGAATTCAATGTTGCCTTTAGCCTGCTTCAGTAGATTTTTGTTTGTTTATGGTAGAAAGAAAGATAAAAAGGCTAATATGTGCAGTGTTTTTTAATGCCGGTGTGCCATTTCTTCAGCTTAATTGTTATTTTCTATTAAATAATTTGACTTCTGATGTAACCAGCAAACATGCTGCAACTCGTTCAGAATAACTGCTTGTCTATTTCTTTCCCAATTTATCTATATTTATTTACTACTGTAATTCAACACAGTTGGAACAAGTTCTCCTCCTGTATTACAAAAAACAAAACAAGTGTTGCTGAAACTGTGTGTGAATGGGATTCACTCAAAGGAAACAAGCTCGCAGAACAATTGGGTTTGGGCTGCAAACAGAGGATTGGAATTGGCCTGTACTTTTGTCTATTGTCCCAGGGATGGGGAATGGGATTTGCACACCGAGGTGTAATAGCATTACTGTATTAATTAAAATTTTCATTTCACATCCAGATTGTTTACTTATCTGCCAGGAACATATGCTGGAAGAAGTTAAGATTCACGATTCTGCACTATTGCCCAAGGTGCAATTCAATATAAGGGAGGGAGGGGGCTCAGATTTTTATGACAGACTGTGCTCTTATCTGCCGCTGTAAATTAGGGTGATACTCCATTGAACCGAATAGCAAGTTTTACATCAGCCCCCTAAAGCATGCAGATTCAACTTTGAAATTGGACGATGATAATTAGGGAACTTTAAGGAACACTTCTAAAAGAAATGCGGGAAACGTGTTATTTTAAATAAATAAAACAACAAGATCTGAACTTAAATTAAAACCTTTCATATCTTACTTTTTTTTCTTTTTTCTTTTTTTTTACTGAGGATGAAAATTCAGCCCATCGTCGGTCAGCACTGATGTCTCTAAAATCATTTAATATATTGACAGATTGAACCAGGCAACATAACATGATAAACAAAATGACAAACTGAACAAGATGATCGACCACAAGACCTGAATATGAACGACAAACCAGGGCTTGGGTGCTTTATGATTAGTTCATAGCATGTGGGTGTAATTAGATGTTAATTTATGAGCCCTTCATAGCTATTAATCAACTGTGATCACTGCAGCCATTTTGAACTATTTTCTCAATCATTCTGTGGAAATAAAACTTTGCAAACAAAAACCCAACTGGGGGTAAAAATACGAGAGGTAAAATTATGATTTGAAATTATAGAGCCCTAAATCTGTAGCTCTTCTCCGAGACGTTTTTATTTGAGCTCAACGGAGAGCCCGAATTCAATCTGCCTTATCTCGCCAAGACTCCTTTCAGCAGGAGATCAGAGAAAAAGAGAGGATAATTGTTCTTTATTTTATTTAATTTAATGCGACAGGCTGCGCTTTCAGATCATTTATATGCTTCATTTAGTGATAAAATTCAATGAGGAGGGGGACACAAGGCGCTTTCTTTCTCAAACACTTTAGTGGAAAATATAAACCACATGAAACAAAAGTGAGGGGACATGACACTTTTAATTGAATGCCATGGGTCATTTGCATTATTGTCTCCTAAAGTCACCCTGAAATCATGGGCGCAGTATTCAGTTTAATATGTAGCTTCTAAATATCTTGCGCTGAATCTCTCTACGCTCATTTTCTAGGCCTATTTCACTGAAAACTAAAATCAGCTCAGCGCGCTGAGGGATGCAACAAAAACGATTCATTTTTATTTAGATTTATTTATTTATTTTATATCGTGAAACCATTCCCTGAGATTTGTTTATTATGAAAATTTATAAAGCATTTATTTTTTATACAAATATATTTTCGAATAAATAACACATATCATAATGACTATATATTTTATGATTGTTGTTTTATAATTGCTGTTTTACAGAAGTGGGACACATGCTTATCTCAATTCAAATTTAGTGAGACATACAATATTACATTTTAATACTGCAATATATTGGGTTTGGTGTAACGCTGATCTCATTTTAAAATTTTAACTATTGTCTCTCTCTCTCTCGGAAACTCCTAAAAGCATCATTGCTGAAGCCTCGTCTATCTAAAATTGGATCTGGGATAGCATTTGGACAGAAGAAAAGTAAACCGCAGTACTGTTGTTTGAAGCGCCGGCCTTGAATTTGGAGGTCCCTGAATTCTCATGTGAAAGAAATGAAACGGTGAAGGAGCTGATAAGGAAATATGGAAGAGAAAAGGAATCATGCCTCGGTGGTTTAATGTGCGGGTCCAGTCGGGAATGTGATATAGCCTACACTGAGACTTTACCCCTCCGACTGATTCAAAGAGAGGTGTAGATACATCGCTCTCTCTCTCTCTCTCTCTCTCTCTCTCTCTCTCTCTCTCTCTCTCTTACACACACACACACACACACACACACTGAACAGTTTAATGTATACGGAACGCACAAACCTATATGAAACAGTAAAACATGCTAACGCATAGCTCCATTAGCAATTTAAAATATCACAGCATCAAATGTGCGTTGATCTCTCTGTATGTGGCTATAAAACGTTGCCTAGGCTATACTTACTACAAATATGGCAGTATTATGAAATAATAATTTTCCTCTGTAACGGAAAGTTTGCTATAGGGCTAACTGTCACGTCGTCAGCATGGGTCACGCAACGCTGGAGTGACTCTCAAGGCAGGAGAAAAGTGAAAATGCAGTTTATTAAGAACCAGATGCTTAATTCTTATTGGATTAGTCTATAGACTTTATGCTTTCATGATGCTTTGCTGTCATTACCTGTAGCGCATTTCTAACACATCTGGTCGGGTAACATCTGCAGTGTTCATGTTACAGTGTCTTGTTACAAGTAACACATTATTGCCTAATAATAATAACAATTATAATAATAATAAAATAAAAACAGCAACAAGGATAGTAAACCAATTAAAATTTACATTTAAAATTGCTGCCCAGTTACGATAAATTCATGGCACCTTTTTAGTAGAAATCTGAAACTTCGAAAATTAGCAGAGATTATAGAAATTATTCTAATATTTTAAAAGAACGGAAACAATGATACTGCTATAACAATAATACTTTGAAACATTTGCAGTGCGGGGTCCATAAAACTATAGGCTCCACAAAACATAATGTATAATAGACCGTCTCCTAAATTATTTATTTGAAAATCTTCTGTAGGCTACCAACAACTCGTTAACAATAAAACTTAATTCACTTAAGGTAATGAGCCAAAAAGTTGGATCCTGACAACTTTTCTAAGTTGTCTTGATAGACACAAAACGTGTGATGTCGAAACAGTGTTTGGACGAATGCAATATAACGTTATTTTGCCCTTAAAAGTTCAAACGATGTATTATACTTTGTAATATTTTTCAATGAAATTGCAAGCCTCTGCAGTATTATTAATATATTTGTTTATATATTTGAAATATAACTTAATAAATTGCATTTGTTTTTGTGTGTTGCACTGAACAACTGTTGATCCCTCATAATTCATATAATGTCGTCCCTTTAAGGCATATAATATTGATCATATTTAGGTTGGTGAAAAAGCCAAAGGTCCTCAAACAATAAGCACTGGTGATTTATATAATGCTTTATATCCTCATATGCACTTGAAATTGAGCCTAAGTCTAAGCTTATATTCTTGTTTGATCATGTAATGATATAAAAACATACTTAAAGATTATAATGATGATAATTACCATTTAACTACTTTAGAGGTTAATTCTTCTATTATTAAGTTTTCATCTGTTTCTTTCTTTTTTTCTGTTCTGTATAATATGTTACACATGTTATTGAGCTGATAGCATTTGTAGCCATCATAGGCACACTCCTGACCCAAAGCTATTCCAAATAGTAGTTAGTAAATTTATAATGCCATAAAATATCTTGTTTTGGCCTAAACCTAAAGTAGCATTACATGTATATTTTGTGAATGGAGCAAAAGTTTTGTCCAATGCACACGGAGTCAAACGTGTCAGTTGTAAATATCTAACCTTTTTCCTGGATGTAGACTTTTCTCTTTATTCATCGACTATCTTCTTTTTGAATTTGCATCCCTTTATATTCCATTAGCTGACAGTAGTGCAAAAGGTTTATTTGTTTTTGGTAGAAAAATGTCTATGTTGAGCTACTAATAATCATAATCCTGGTGCACCTCTGGGCCCTAGTGTGGTTCTGTAGGTTGTCTGTCAAGAAAGTGGGGCAAACAAAGACTTTCTTTATGGGATATTTTAACTTTAAAGGCACAAACCATGCAAGAAATGGAATTTAAAAGTCGCCACATCGGTGCCTGTGTATTTGTCAAAAAAAAAAAACGCATTGGTGTATGAGGTACTACAAGGAATTGAAATAGGTGATACACATTCTGTGATATGAAGGTGCTCATGAACAGATGAATTAATATCTAATTTTAATTTATTAAAAGTGACAGCAAAGACTTCTACATTGTTAAAATCTAAACAATACAAAAAAGTGTCACAATTACCACAAAAATATTAAGCAGCAAAACTGTTACCAGCATTGATAATAATAATTTAATTAGATTCAGATTTTGCCAACAGAGGAACAAATTAAATTTTGAAATATCTTAAAATATTTGTTCAAATTGTAATAGTTGTTGTTTTGAATGGATTTTTCGCCAAGTAATGCAGCCTAAGTAAAGTCTTTGAATGATAGTATATACAGATAACAAAATACTATGTTTCATTAGTAAGTAGATCAATGCAAATATTGTATGACCCTCGTTCATTATCTATACTTATATATGCATCATAAACAACCAATGTAATCACACTATGTAAGCATAAAATCTGTCCTACAATCTGTCCTACCATGCTTTTTGTCATTTCTCATACCAATGACTGCATTATTTAATGTTGCCTAAGCAGTAGTGAAAGGATCTTGTCTGTAGACAACATTGGGCTCTATGACACACACTGCCATGTAGGTTGACAAGCTGTCAATCATCCTTCACTTTGTGGCATATAACCAGATGGAAAACCTAAACCAGTCAATGGTCTGAGACCTGGATCTCCTGTCAGGAACACACAGCAACCGACTGACCCTGAAACTCCCCAGAGCTTAGCTGGAATCAAAGTAAAGGAAAGTAATTACTGGCTTTCAAACAGACATTTGTAGTGATGTACAAGCAAAATTCCAACAGAGAAGTTCTAATGATGGCATTTATCACAAAGAATGAATGAGATGAAAATTGTATTAACTACTTTATCTCTGAATTGTGTGTACATCAAGACTAAGGCCTACAGTGTTTGCTTTCAGACAATAGAGAATGTTACCTTTATTAAGATCCTCACAAGGGTGTCTTTCTAAGAGAAGTGATGTCAGAAATAACCTTCCCAGACAACTCTCAGGTGAGTAGAAAAGATAGAGCACAACTCCTGCAGGCTGCACATCAAATGTAATTAAATTTTGTTCGCAGTTATATCAACTCAACATCAGTCTCGACAAAGGAGATTAGTGTGTTTTAAGAAGCCGGCCGCAATTAACCGGTTTCAGCAAGAGAGATGTTTATGATGGCCAGACGGGAAATTCTTCAGACTCTTTTCGACTCATTTATTTTGAATGACTGACCTCAAAATGATTCTTGAAAACTCTTGAAGGCTTAAAGAGATAACCTCACCCAAAAATTGAAAATCTGTCATCATTTACTCACCCTCAAGTTGTTCCAAATCTGTATGAGTTTCTTTTGTCTGTTGGGCACAAAAGAAGATATTTTTAAAGAATTCTTGAAACCAAACAGTTGATGGTAGCCATTGATTTCAATAGTATGTAAAAAGATACTATGGAAGTCAGTGGCTATACCGACAACTCCTTGGGCAGTAAATGATGACAGAATTTTCATTTTTGGATGAACTACACTCTTAAAAATAAAGGATATCAGAAGAACCTTTTTGTCTAAATGGTTCCATAAAGAACCTTTAACATCTATATCACAAAAGGTTCTTTGTGGCGAAAGAAGGTTTTTCAGATTGTAAAAAGTTAAGAAAAACATGGTTCTTTAAAGAACCTTTGACATTGAATGGATCATTGCAGGACCAAAAATGGTTCTTCTATGGCATCACTGTGAAAAACCTTTTAAGCACCTTTATTTTTAAAACGTGTATCTTTAATGCTTACTCTGTGTATACATTTTTTTGGCTAGGTCAGTGCCATAATATTGAGTAAATGCATGCCTTCCAAGGTCTTTAGAGGTTTTGTTGTTCTTTGAACTGCCCGTATGCACATAATTGGTTCACATTCATCAGTTCCTCCAGATAAAATCAAGTCGAGTCATTCAAAAATGACCTAAAACGGGTTTGCCATACACTTTCTCTCTTTGGGCACAGATAGGGGGTAGTGGTCCGTCTGATTGCAAGCCTGTGGAGGACTGCGCGTATGGGTGCTAAAGAGAGAGAGAGCATGTAAGCTGAGTGGATGCTAATCGCTGCTCCCCGTGCCAGAGCATGTCTTCCTGGTCCAAATGAGATTAGAGCGGTGTGTGCGTGGGGCTGTGGAGGTGAAAGGTAAAGGCACTTATCAGGAGGGTTCCCCTCAGGGGCTGCGGTGACTGACTCAATCAGAACCCCGGCACGCACTTCTCACTGGATTAGACTAATCAGGAAAGAGCAGGAGGGATGTATAGACCACTTATCGGGACAAAAAACATTGGGCTCCCTTTCCTTTTGAACAGACCCTACAGAAATGTTTGTTAATTTTATTTATTGCAGGATGCTTGTCGCTGTGGCAATCTTCCATAGAATCATTAAACAGGGCTCTTCGATGCACGAAAGGCACTCAGTGTTTACATGCCACAGAGATAGCGAAGTCTTTGATGTTTTAAGACCTCCGTTCCCTCTCACTTATTGTCTTTATTATATATTTATTTCTCTCTTTCTGTTTGTTTAGGAAGCCACCACAGATCATCCTGATGTACGGTAGTGATTTAAACAAAAAGTATGAATAAAATTATACAGAGGCAACTTCAAGAGCTAATTGGGGCCTTTAGCGTGCTTGCGAAAGCACTAGCGATAAAGCAAATTACCACACCTATGAGTACCTCCAAATTAATCTCTTTTTCTGGAAGGTATTTCGAATAGTTTACAAATATACAGTCTATCTCTCCTGCTCAGATCAGAATTTTTTTTATTGGTTTATTACAGAAAAAAAAATATTTAAAAAATTAAACCTGCAAAACAGGCCTACTTGAGATCACACTTAAGAACTGCTACCGGCCCATTAAAGACAGTATGAGAGCAGGAAATACAGTAATCTGGTTTAATTAAGACCACCTGAGCGTAACGAGGGCTACATTTAAATAATTCAGCCTCATTAGCCCATATGAATCTCATCGAATAGCAGTTACCAGACACTTAGTGACTCTGACGCAGAGTTTCTTCTTTACCCACAGTCCATTATTGATACGTCTGCAAACGTTCAAACCGAACGAGAGGTCTCTGCACAAAGTCTAAAAAAGCATCAGATTATAATGATACAGTGGCCTTGACGATCCTGTTGCTTTGGTTGTGTCATATTGAAAGCTTATAGAGATGGGGTAATTGTGAGATGATGTGTGTGTGTGTGTGTGTGTGTGTGTGTGTGTGTGTGTGTGTGTATGCATGTTTTTAATACATATTCCTAGTTCATCATGATCTTACATGTGACAAGCTTAGAATGGATGGATGGAGTCTAGTTAAGTTTTAAGAACATTCAAATCAGAATGTGCAGTTATGCAAAGATTTCCAAACCAGATCTCATTAGAAAACATAATTATTTCACGAGTCACCAGTTCCACATAAATTTTTAATGATTTGATTCACATCAATCTAAACCTAACTCCACCAATGAGAATTCTGTTATTAATTACTCACCCTCAAGCTGTTCCAAACCTGTATACGTTTCTATCTTCTGCTGAGCACAATATTTTGAAGAGTGTTGGTAACCAAACAGTTGACAGTAGGCATTGACTTCCATTACAATATGGAATAAAATGCTATGGGATTTATTGGGGTTCAGAAACTCTTTGGTTTACCCACATTCTTCAAAAGTGTTCATCAGAAGAAATAAGTTCATGCAGGTTTGGAACAGCTAAAATGACATTTTTTGGATGAAATATAATACAACTATAATATAATAATACCCACTTTAATACAAATCTGTATTTGAGGCTAAGCGTATCCCATCATTCCTCATATTCAGGAACTCATTTGCCCAGAAATCATCCAATGTCAGTGAAAACTGTTGCGTTGTAGATTTGTTTGGTACAGAAATGAGTATGTGTATTTAAAAAAAACACAAAACAGTTTATAAATAAAGCTTTGTAAAAACTTATAATTTTGCTGGAAGTGTGTCCAATAATGTAATCAAAAGTTCTTTGCATACTTGTGTTCTTCAAGCCCACTTGAACACTTGGCACGGGAAATATGTCATGTAAGTAGACAAGAGGACAAATGCAAACACTACAGGTGTTGGTATTAGTGGAATTTAAGCAGATCACATTTTTGCTTTGAAAAATAATTCATACATAAATTAAATAAATTAATAATAATTAATAAAAATTATGGCATGATCAGACCAAACAGCTGACTGTTGCTACTGACTTCCATTGTATTTTTCATACATGTTTTATCTATAGCAATACAGTTATACAGATAAAGGGAGAAGAGAGTTCTGTTTAAAACACATTAGATATGTCTTGTCTTCACACATGACTGAGATGTGATCAGTAAAGAGAGCGGGTAAACGCCATGTTGCCCACCCATGCCTTGACATAACACTCTACTTCAGAAACATTGTCTCTTATGAAAATGTCAAACAGTAATTGATCATTTTTAAACTAGAACCTCTATGAGCTGACCTTTACATCCACCTATCTTCCCCTCTTGCTTTCCCCTGCAAGTTTAAAATGATCTTTTTATTTTTCCAGTGAGAGATCACATTGGTCTCCAAATGTTTGTTTTTCTGCTTGTCAATTAAGAGAACCACTGTAAAGATAATATCCAGTGATCATTTCTTAAGCTTTGCATCATTACATACATCATTATACTATTAATATGAATTTATTTTAATCATGCTGGTTTATAATGCTTGTGTTTATAATTTATTGTGCTTGTTTTGTGGGAACAGGGATGTGACTAGAACAAATATGATTGCAATATCAAGTTCACTATCAAAATTAATCAAAATGTGTTTATTCTGGCAAAGTTTCAAATGAGTTTGTACAGAAAATTATTTTAGAATGTATACTCATAAGACCAGTACTAAGGATATAAAACAGTTGACTGAAAAAAGCAGATTATTATATATGTTTAATTACTTTTTTGGTTTCAATAATGTTAATCAACAAAACAACACTGACTCAATGCTTTATAGAAAGCAGCCAAAAGCCACTCAGAATTTGAAAGAGAAAAATAAAGAATATTATTTCAAGCTAACAGCTGACCACAACCCCATCATACTGTCATGTCATTTACATTATTATTATCTTTTGAGGTTAGCATAGCATCTCTTTTGAATCTCAATACTCCGGTACCAAAAGGCATTGTATTGAAACTTAGTCTTTCTATGTCAACAATGCCAATTTGGTGCACTGCCAATGATTGCATCACTCACAATGACGTAATAAAGGGGAAGTAGAACTGATTACGAGTTGCATATTATTACTATCATTTCTAAAAACGTACTCGGTTACTAACGTAACCTCGGTTCCCTGAGATGAGGGAACGAGTACTGCATAAGCTAGCTTACGCTATGGGAAAAGGTCCCCTTTTCTCGAGAATATGAAGCCAAAAATTATCCTTAATTTTTAAATAATGTAAAACGCAGTGCTGCAGCACAGCAGACCCAAGCGAAGCGGCTCGCGCGCTTATTGGCTGTGCTGCGGCAACTGCAGCAACCTATGGTGAGGCGGCGGAGAGTAACGAACCAATGGGGGCGCTTCGCGCCCATTGGACGTCAGAGCGCGCCAAAATAGGCATGGCTGGAACTATATAAGCCACCGCTTCACCATAGGGATCAGGTTTTAAATCGACTGAAGCGATCACCCGGTCCGAGCACATAGCACGGCAGGTTACGCAGTACTCGTTCCCTCATCTCAGGGAACCGAGGTTACGTTAGTAACCGAGTACGTTCCCTTTCGAGAGTACTCTCGTACTGCGTAAGCTAGCTTACGCTATGGGAACACAATGTAAAACGCCGTGCATGCTCGGGAACTTCGACCTGTCACAGCCCAAGGCGAGAGCTCGGGGCTTTATAGCAGGAGAAATCCCAGTCCCAACAGCCAACCTTAGTGAGCTTTATATAGGGAACGAAAAAAGGGGGACGTGATAAGGCTTAGCACGTCTATATAGAAAGTACCCTGGCCTGCAGGGCAGGGACTTGCAGATTATAGAATCTAATAAATGTGGACGGAGAGGCCCAGCCTGCCGCCGCACAGATATCATCCAGTGGTATCCCGCAGGACCACGCCCATGACGAGGCCATACCTCGGGTGGAATGGGCTCTGATGCCGAACGGGCAGTGAAGGCCCTTAGATTTGTAAGCCAGCGAGATAGTGTCTACTATCCATCGCGATAGGCTTTGCTTCGTGGTGGCGAGACCTCGGGTGCGCCCACCAAAGCATATGAAGAGCTGGTCCGACCTCCTGAATAAGGCGGAGCGTGCAATATAGGTTTTAAGAGCCCTGACGGGGCAGATGAAGCTCGCGTTGCTTTCGTCGCTTTGCGAGGAAAGGGCTGACAGCGAGATGACCTGCGCTCTGAACGGTGTTGAGAGCACCTTGGGGACATAGCCGTGTCTTGGTCTGAGAATGACTCTGGAGTCATTAGGCCCAAACTCGAGACAGTCAGCGCTTACAGATAGCGCATGTAAATCCCCCACTCGCTTGACTGAGGCCAGAGCCAGTAGAAAAGCGGTTTTGAACGAAAGAAGCTTCATATCGACAGACTGAAGCGGTTCAAAAGGGGGGCCCTTTAAGGCCTCTAGGACCGTAGACAGGTCCCAGGAAGGGATTGAAGGGGGTCGGGGAGGGTTCATCCGACGAGCTCCCTTAAGGAAACGAATGACCAGTTCGTTTTTTCCCAGTGATAGGCCGGCCACCGGAGCATGAGAAGCTGCAATGGCTGCCACATACACTTTGAGCGTAGACGGGGATCTGCCCGCATCTAAACGCTCCTGTAGGAAGGAGAGTATCTCCGACACGTCACATAAGTGAGGGTCTAGGTTCCGTGTCCCGCACCAGGTGGAGAACACTGACCATTTCTGCGCGTATAGGCGCCTGGTTGAGGGCGCTCTGGCTTCCGTAATGGTCTTTAACACTCCCTCAGGGAGGTTCCCGGGTACCCGTTGAGGGGCCATACATGAAGGGCCCAAAGTTCGGGGTGGGGATGCCAGAGCGCGCCCTTCAGCTGCGTGAGGAGATCTTTCCGCAGCGGTATTGGCCATGGGGCTGTACTGGACAGCTGCATCAGCTCGGAGAACCAAGGTTGGGTCGTCCAGAGTGGGGCTACTAGCAGCATAGCACATCTGCTCTTCCTGACCCGATCGATGACCTGCGGCAGCATCGCGACCGGTGGGAAGGCATAAAGCGGGCGTCTGGGCCAATCGAGGGCCAGCGCGTCCCTGCTCTTTGAAAAATATATTGGGCAATGAGCGTTGTCTTCTGAGGCGAAGAGGTCGACCTCTGCCCTGCCGAAGATGCTCCACATCAACTGAACCGTCTGTGGGTGAAGAGACCACTCCCCAGGGGGAACATTCGCCCTGGAAAGCATGTCCGGGCCCCGGTTCAGGATGCCAGGTACATGCGCTGCCTTTAGCGAGCGCAGATTGCAATGTGCCCATGTCAGAAGACGCTCGGTCAGGGTGTGCAAGGTTTCTGACCTGACACCACCCTGGCGATTTATGTAGGCCACCACTGACATGCTGTCTGATCTGACTAGAACGTGATGGCCCTTTAAAAATGGGAGGAAAGCTTTCAGGGATAGTTCGACCGCTATCATCTCCAGACAGTTTATGTGTAACAGTCGCTCCGGGCTCGACCAGAGGCCGGAGGCAGACCTGCCCTCGTACAGGGCGCCCCAACCGAGGTTGGATGCATCTGTCGAGACTACTTTCCATTTCGAGACAGCGCCCATGCTTACGCCTAACTGATACCAGTTGGCTCTTTTCCAAGGGGCCAGAGCTGCGATGCAGCCGTGGGTCACCCTGATGCGCTCGCGGCCGGAAATCCAGGCGCGCGCTGGAACACGGTCTCTCAGCCAGCGCTGTAGTGGGCGCATGCGCAGCAGGCCCAGTTTGAGAACCGCAGAGGCTGATGCCATCAGACCTAGCATTTCCTGAAATCGTTTGAGCGGGTAAAGAGACCCGGCTTTGAACGACATGGCTAAATGCTGAATAGTGAGAGCGCGCTGTGACGTCAGACGCGCTGTACATGTCACAGAGTCTATGTCTATCCCCAAAAAGGAAATCCTCTGGCTGGGAGACAGAGCGCTCTTGACAGTGTTGATCGTGAGACCCAGGCATTCTAAATGGCTGAGGATCCAGGATCTGTGTGTCGTCAGTAGTTCCTCGGAATGGGCTAAAACTAGCCAGTCGTCGAGGTAGTTCAATACTCGCACTCCCCGCATTCTCAGGGGTGCGAGAGCGGCATCCATGCACCGCGTAAACGTACGGGGCGCTACGGAGAGGCCGAATGGAAGAACCATGTACTGATAAGTCTGCCCCTCGAAGGCGAATCTCAAGAATGGCCTGTGATGGGGTGCTATTTGAATGTGAAAGTAAGCGTCTTTCAGATCCACTGAGAAAAACCAATCCCTCGGGCGAATTTGCGCGAGTATTTGTTTGGTAGTTAACATTTTGAACGATCGCGTCATAAGCGCTTTGTTCAAACGTCTGAGATCTAGGATGGGTCTGAGACCGGCATCCTTTTTTGGTACGAGGAAGTAGCGGCTGTAAAAGCCTGACTCGCGCTGCGCAGGGGGGACAGTTTCTATCGCCCCTTTTGCAAGAAGGTTTATCAGTTCGGCGCGAAGGACGTGTGTCATTTCGCTTTTCACTTTCGTTTCGACCACGGCGCGAAAGCGCGGCGGTCTGCGAGCGAACTGGAGCGAGTAACCTCGTTTTATTATATTCAAAACCCAATCTGATATGCCGGGGATGGCCTGCCATGCAGCAGCTCGTGCGGCTATGGGTTGAATGTGCTTCGGGCACTGGCCGCCTGTTATGAGGGGACCAGTAGCTCGAGTATGCTGTGCTTGTGACACTGTGGTGACAGCGCTTATTTGTAGGGTTGCGCACTGAGAAGTGGGCACGCGCGCTACATTTAGAGCACCTCCGGCGCGAGCGGGAAGGTGGGCATGAAAGGAGACCCGAGTGAGTCTTTGTGACACTTGGGGGAGTGTGTATACATGTAGGGGTGCGTACTGTGTAGTGGGCACACTGCCTACATAGAAAAAGCTCTTTTTGTGCTTTATTGAGGTCGCCGTAAAAACGGCGTTTGTGTGCAGGCGTGCGTGCATTGTAACAGGCTCGTTTACTGCAGTATAGACATCTCCAACCGCCTTTAGTGAGGGGATTGGAGGAAGCATGTGAGGTTTCTTGTGTGGTGGTCTGGCCGCAGCGGGACTTAACCACGGTCTTTTCAGCCCGAAGGTCAGGAGGGCTTCGGAGGCTCGGGGTTCAGCACAATCCTGGGCCGAGGGTCCCCGTCTCTCTGGCGGTTTGCGGCTCGTAGAGCGAGAGCGGTGCTGGGTTTTGGTCGCTGGGCGAGACTGTAAGTCTGGCTGCGATGGCTTCGAGGTCTGAGGGGGCGGCGCGTTTCTACGGCGTCCCGCAGCAGAGCTAGAGCGTTTCGGCAGGAAGTGTCTCATTGCCTGCGACGTTTTCTGAGCCTCAGTGAAGCGTTCAGCGAAACCCTTAACCGACTGGCCAAAGAGGCCGGAAGGCGAGATAGGAGAGTCGAGAAAGGCGGATTTGTCGGCGTCTTTCATCTCCGTGAGCGTGAGCCAGAGGTGTCGCTCTAAAACAGCGAGGCTTGCCATGCTTCGGCCGATCGCTTGTGCTGTGGTCTTTGTCGCACGCAGGGCTAGATCAGTAGCGCTGCGGAAATCTTTAAAGTCATAGGTATCTGGGGCAGACTCGTCCAGGTTACGGAGAAGTCTGGCCTGAAAAACCTGCAGAACAGCCATGGTGTGTAGAGGCGAAGCGGCTTGACCAGCGGAGGTGTAAGCTCGGCCAGCGAGAGCTGAGGTGGTGCGGCACGGCTTGGATGGATGCACAGGCTTCGACCGCCATCCAGCGGCTGAGGGCGGGCAGAGGTGTGCAGCAATAGCCTCCTCGAGAGGGGGGAGGCTCTCGTAACCGTGGTCTCGGGCGCCGTCGACAGAGGAGAGCGCTGACGAGACAGAAGTCTTCAAGCGTGCGGAGAATGGGGCTTTCCACGACTTCGTGAGTTCATTGTGAACTTCCGGGAAGAAGGGGGCGTTTCTTTGCGGAGGGGCCGAAGGGCGCCCCTGCAGGAACCATTCATCCAGCCTGCTTTTAGCGGGCTCGTCTGGAGGAGACCAGTCGAGCTGAAGGTCGCTGACAGCCCTTGTAAGCACGCGAGTAAGCTCCGCGTCGATATCGGCGCGTTGTCCGGTGCAGCTGGGTGCTGTAGAGGGGGGGGGGTCCGCAATGGAGCCCGACCATTCCTCACTACTGGACGCGGCGAGAGAAAGGCTGTCGTGTCTGTCCTCTTCCGCCTCAGGCGCTCCGAAGGAGAAGGGGGCGCTGGTGAGCAGGGACTGGCGCTGCTCGTCCACGAAGAGGACAGGCGAAGGAGCGAGAGCGGGCGAGGCACGCGGGGAGTGTTCCGGCGTGAGCTCGCGTGTAACAGTATGCTCAGGCATTCTCTGATCGCGGCGTTTCTTACGCGGCACTTGAGAGAGAAGAGGCGGAGCGGGTGGAGCATCGTGGCTGGTTTGAGCTAATCGAGCCCGCAGGGTCGATATAGCCATGTCGTCGCACTCAGGGCAGCCGCCCTTGAAGAGTGCGCTCTCAGCATGCTCGCGGCCCAGGCAGGAGACACAGATGATGTGGCGGTCCTCGCTGGGCAGAGGGCCTCGGCAGGAAGCGCAGGCCCGAGGCATTTGAAACAACGCCTCGAATTCTGGAGGAAAAAAGTGTGATGCAGCGGCAAACACACTAGCTTTGAAAAGGATATAGTCACGCCGGATGGCGCAGCAGGAAGCGAGTGCTGAAGGCGGCGTCGAGATGAAGCACGAGCCGGCGTCCTCAGATCTGCGTTGCAGTGCTATCCCGCTGAGAGGCTTTTCGACGGCGTGTAGAGGCTTCTCCGGAGAAGACAGCGAAGTGCAGGTGAGATCGCTGAAGGAGATGAAATCTGATCCCTATGGTGAAGCGGTGGCTTATATAGTTCCAGCCACGCCGATTTTGGCGCGCTCTGACGTCCAATGGGCGCGAAGCGCCCCCATTGGTTCGTTACTCTCCGCCGCCTCACCATAGGTTGCTGCAGTTGCCGCAGCACAGCCAATAAGCGCGCGAGCCGCTTCGCTTGGGTCTGCTGTGCTGCAGCACTGCGTTTTACATTATTTAAAAATTAAGGATAATTTTTGGCTTCATATTCTCGAGAAAAGGGGACCTTTTCCCATAGCGTAAGCTAGCTTACGCAGTACGAGAGTACTCTCGAAAGGGAACCCAAATTATTATTTTAGTTGATATTTAATTAATGATTAGAGTAAGATATAAAAACTTTACTATTACTGGCCTTTAATTAGCACATGCAGCTCTGCAGAGCCTTCTGAATAATCCCAATGAATGAGTGATAGTTTATTTTTGTGATCAGTTCATAGATGGTATAATTATTTTAAACAAGTTTACTACATTGGTTAACAACTTAATGTACAAAATCTAAATTGATGTCCTTGTTTTCTGTAGTGTAACAAACCACCCCACCTACTGTTACAACCCAACCCAGTAATGAGGTACTATTGCAACAACAGCTATCTTTGTACTTGACATTGATGTGCAGCTTTTTAAAATTACAGTTAAATATATATATATATACAGTACTGACAAACAGCATTTTATTTTATTTAATTTTGTTGAGAAGCCTGCAGGATAATTTGGGGACAGAGATCAAGTTTGTAGAAGGGACACAACAAAACCTCATCTCCACACATCTCTGTGATCAAGTTTTTTAGATTTTGCGCAAAGATTATAGAGACAATAGTATTTTGACTTTTGATTTCATGTTTAGCTTATGGGATAATGAACAGTTTAAGGGTTCAGGGTTTGGCTGGTAGATGATGTAACTACAGTACACTATTGTGAAATTCTATTTTTGAATGATAATAGATTCTTAAGCTATGTCAAAAATCAGCATTTGAGAGAACATTTTAATGATGATTACAGTTAAAACAGGTGTTACCATTGGGATTCGGCAAGATTCACTCTAGGGTTAACTAAAGTTTGACCCCTAAAGACTCTTGGGTACCAGCAGTATTTAAAGGTGCCATGCAAAAATCACTTTTATAAGGTGTTTAAACACAGTTGTGTGGCCGCAGTGTATGAAAACAACCAGCCTATAATGGTAAAAGTCCACTCACTCATTGTTTTATAATCCAAAAAAAATCATAAACAGTCTCTCCACAGTTCCAGCCTATGACGTGATACTCTGGAAAAGTTCTGCCCATTTGTGATCCTCTCTGCCCTGATCGCATTTACACAGCCCTAAGTGAGAAGCTGTGGTCTGCCATTACTGTTTTCTTGCTGTGGCTGCTGGAGATACAATGTCTGCGCCAAATAGTCATTAAAAGTTTTGTGTGTTGAAATGCACTAACAAACAGCAAGTTTTTGTTCATTCCCTAAAAGTGGCAATTTCAACAAGCTATAAAATAATTATCTGTGGGGTATTTTGAGATAAAACTTCACATACACACTCTGGGGACATCAGAGAACAATTTAAAATATTGTATCAATGCATTCTATGGCACCTTTAAGGAGACTTCAAACTCACATTCAGGTCTGGCTATACTACATACAGTAACAGGCACTTTTTTCCAGTGGATACAATCAAGACACGCTCTGGATTTTTTCTCATGTCATTTTCAGTTTTGTTCAGAAATGCATATAAATAAAGTGAAATAAAATTGGCAGTTGCAGTTATGGTTTATTGATTATGCCCATATTTTTTTCCTGTTCCTGTCCCTTTTGTTTTTTTTAGTTCTATCAGTTCCAGCTGTGTTTAGTTTAGCTTGCGTTTTTTTGTAGACAGCCAATCCGTATATTTTCTGAAACGATGACATCTTCAGCCCACTTCTCACCTCTAGTCAGACACCTACAGCTACATGACGTAACAGCAACAAAAAACATGAACAAACACTGAACAATTGTCTTTTTTTATCAACTTACATTAACATTAACACAATTAAATGAATTGTTCCATGTTCGCTTGCACACCACGCGCAAGGTTTATGCGCATAGTCCAAGTCTTCTTTTCCATTTTAAGTGTATCTCTGTGGTGCCACATACTGGTCTGGCATGTATACTACATCATTTTGTGCAGGTTTTATCCACATTTCTTGTCCAGTGCTTTATTCAGAGTCACAAAGTTTCTTTTTTTTTTCTTATGACTTTAAGGCACTTTTTATTTTATTTATTTAACATAATTTGTATGGCAATTAAAGCCTGGCAATCACTGTCAAGTGGTCCTTAATCGGTCCTTAATCAATGCTTGGACACTGCAAACAATATTTTTTCTCAGATTGGGAATAGAAATGCTTCCATTTGTTCATCTATTTTCTAAATGCATAATATTGATCTTATTGTGAACAGTTAGTCCATGCATGTTTAATTTTTCCTTTTTTTTTGACCTTGTAATTTTTTTATCAGAATTTCATAACTCAATCTTCCAGTGAAATGACAGACTCCTCTCTGTTCATTTCTCCAATCAATTTGTCTGCCCTTTTCTTACAATTGCCTGCAAGCTTGCATTCAGATCTGCTTCATCCAATCAACAACCAATGAATAGAACCAAGTCCCTGTCCTACATTTCTGTTTTTCTCTCAGTAATTCTTTTTAGGACATCACAATACGGAAGATGTCAGGTTCATACTCGCTCAATCAAGCTCAATCAACAGCTTATGAAGTTGACTATTCAATTTTTTTTTCTTTAAGAGAAGAGCCAATCTTATCTTAAAATGTATGTATTATTTGAGTTGGTAAAGTCTGCATAATTTTGCAGAATTACATGTTATTTATACTTTAGCTATACTGTACTTTTGAAAAGTATTTTTAAAAACTTACAGACTGGCCATATTAACTTCCTTCAAACAACCGTAATACAAGATTGCAAAAAGATGATAAAAATAAACTTTTTTTTTTTTTTTGGACCAAAAACAGGAGAACAGGGTTCTAGTGAGGGTCTGGTGACTTGCTAAGAGAACATCATTAGCATTCATTATAGTCCTATAAGCTTGAGTAATTACAGGCGTGAGAGCACGGTAGAAGAGCGGTTTACACTGCTAGTAATTTGATTTCCATCTACGCTAATAACTTCCTTTGTGCGTGTTTATGTGCCGTGGAAGAACACAAGTACTGTTTGGCTGCAGGCTGAATGAGGAGGAGAAAGAAAAGGCTTTTTAAAATATCTGTAATTAAGTTGTATTCATCTTATTGCACTGTCACAATCCAGATCTGTGACATGGGAGAGATAGAGGACAAGACTCAACTAGGTTTACATGCACTTAAGATGTTAGGCATGTGATAAATACTGGATCAGTTTTAGTATAGAAGTCACACCGCAAAGCATATCTGTGTGTTTTTCCCCTTGAGAAAAATTTTGATAATCATTTTTATTGCCCATGACGTTTAAGATGAAAATAAGCTTTTTTTTTCATTAATTAACCTTATTAAGCCACACTAAAATGAAGAAAAATGAAATATTTTTGTCTCTGTGTTGGTTTGATGCACTTCATAGAAGAAATATGATTGGATCTGAGCTGATCTGTGACTCTGTGTACACAGGCCCAAATGCCATTCAAAAGAATGAATAGAACTAGTAAAAGAACCAAATAGACCATTTATAAGCAGAAAGAAAGCTGGACTATTCAATTCTTTTTAAACCAAAGATACAATCTTTATATTTATATTTTATATTTCTTTTATTTTGCAACTATGCAAAATAAGAAACAGTAATCAAGAATGTAGTGGCATCTGAATAACTGCACATCTTTACATGAAAGAGAGAGAAATAATTGAGATCAGAAAAGAGTCATGGCTCTCTTTAGTGAGTGTGTGTTGGTGTGTTTGAAGAGTGTGCACCGCATTCACATTTCATCATAGAACAAAACCTATTCACTTGCTCTTTCATTGTGAATTATTTATATATTTGTTTATCCGAGATGTTTCGGCACTCGCTCCAGACCTTGTAGGTCTTGTCATTGGCTGCTCTGCCTCCATGCATCCTCCTGGTAGAAAGACAGATGAGGTGAAGGTGAAGTACAGTGATGTGGTAAAACGCCACGGAACACACAAAACCACATTCTATCGGCTAAAAATGCTATTTTTTGTTTTTCAGAATGTAACGTTTCTAAGGGAGTTCACATAAGGTGACCTGTTGGTAATTACATTGAAATAAGGGTGAGCTGTAGTTTGAACCGTTTCGTTTCGGTCATAGTTATGCCACAGTTTCGGCTCATGTCTTTAAAACCTTCCTGCTGTAAACCTTAGCAAATCTCTCTCTTCCACTTTCGCCCAGGGCAGGGTATAGAAATGGAGGCATGGGGACAACAGGTTAACCCAACGTCTTTGTTATTGCACAATAACTTCCTATTTACCTGCTGGGCCAATTCCTTTATTCTCGTTGTGAGTGTAACCCAGCTGCCAAAACCTGGTCTTTGTCTCGACGAGGAGTGGTGACTCATGGATTTGGATTACGTAGCTTGAGTTTCAATAGCCCGGCCGATCTGTGGGTGGAGGGGGACTCACTCATGGCACTGTCCATGGGAAAACATGTGGAGCTCATTGGGCGACCTGCAAAACACTGCCAGTTTAAAACCCCCCACAATGCCGTCTTTTAAATTAACTGCTTTCCGCAAACGTGAGATCAAGTGTAATCGTCAAAATCTGTCTGAGGTTACTTGACTCGAAGGCAATTAATGTGTCAAAGTACTGGCAGGCACCCCGACATGAAACAAAAAAAATATTAGGAGCGGTGAAACGGCTCTGCTTGTTGTGACATGACACCCACTCGAGCGAGCGGCAACGTAAAATAGACGGCTTCTGTATTTGAAGTGTTTTAATTGTTCTGTTTTGATGACAGAGGGGAGTGCATTATCCACTTGCTGTTTGACAGGTAATGAGTGAGAAGAATAAGGAGACATTGTTTTCTTTTTTCCCTCAACGATTTGAATGTCAAACTCTGTTTTGTGAATTGACGGACTGCAATGTAAACACTGGCTAGATTTAGAGATAGAACAATATTCCCCCATTCTGTTTTTTTTCCTTTTTGTGTTGTATTGTGATTCTGTGCTATGGGAATTTTCTTAAATATAATATCTGAAACTTCTGTTTAAATCATGCTTCTGTGGCACAAAAGAAAACAGAAGATGAATTGAATCTTTTATTACTTTGAAAGAACTTTCTTGGCCACAACACAATGCATAAAAGAAAGAAACAAACAAAGGGATTGGTAATACAAAACTCTGAATGAGAATGTCATCTAACAAAATAAGCAATTATTTACTGTGGTCCAGAATGGATTTGCACCACCAGTTTTACTCCTGGCATTCACCAGGTCTTCTCTGCTCATCTGCCAGCTGTGTCAGAGATTCTGGCGTTCAGCGATGCCAGTGTGAGGACAGTCTGTGCCAGTGAAGAAGATAGGAGGAATGGCCTTACCCACCCACAGAGCCATTGTGTGTCTGACTGATCCACTGGCAGGGATGCACTGGAATGTTGGTACACCTCAAATACAGTCCTACAGGTGACAAGAGTGCTGCTGGATATTATTGTGCTCTCAAAAGATTACACAGCACGACAAGTTACTCAAATGACTGCACATTTTAGCATGATCTGGGCACACTATACACTCAAAAAAAATTAAAAAATAAAAATAAAAAACCTTTTACCAATTTGTTTACCAATCTTAATAATTGTCGACAAGACAGTAATATTATTTTGTTTAACCAACATTTACTCAAAATTCTTATTTTTTTGTTTAATAAAATAAAATTCTTGGGTTGTGCTGTGTGTATGTGTGCATGTCCATATAATGAACAACAAGAAGGTAAGTAAATTATGACAGAACAACAACATCAGAAACAGTTAGTAAAACTATAAGCCTATAGTAACTGAATGCTTTTGTAAGTGCTGGGACCTTATTAATGTGTGTGTGTGTGTGTGTGTATGTATGTATATATATTTATACATATTCTTCAGATGTCAGTTTAACTGTAATAAATCCTTGTGATGGCAAAGCTGAATTTTTCATTCGTTAGCATCACATGATCATTCATAGTATGCCGATGGTGTGACCAGGTAACATTTCTTACAATTATCACTGATTTTTATTTTTATTTATTTTTTTGCCATTCTTTGATGAATAAGAATTTCAAAATAACAGCGTTTACTTGAACTTTTATTTTTGTAACATTATACGTTTTTCCGTGAGTCCTTGCATTAATAAAAGTAAAATAAAAGTATCAATTTATTTTAAAACATATTACTAGCCCCAAAGTTTCAAACAACAGCATATATTTTATAATTAAGTTGGCTTGAAAAAGCCAACTTACTGATCTACTATTTAATCTTATTATTATTCTTCTGTGCCAAATTTTAAACACTATCTCCTCCTAGAGCTTTCAAGCTAGAATCACCAAACTCGGGTCAGACCTTCAGACTGGAATCTATCTATCTATCTATCTATCTATCTATCTATCTATCTATCTATCTATCTATCTATCTATCTATCTATCTATCTATCTATCTATCTATCTATCTATCTATCTATCTATCTACTCATCTAATATTTCTAATCTATCTATCTATCTATCTATCTATCTATCTATCTATCTATCTATCTATCTATGTTAGAAACGTGCTAGTCGAATGCTAATCATGCTAGAAACATGTTAACGACATGCTAGTCGCATGCTAGTCATGCTAGAAACATGCGAATCATGCTAGCAACATGCTAGTCGCATGCTAGTCATGCTAGCAACATGCTAATCATGCTAGAAACATGCTAATCATGCTAGAAACATGCTAGCAACATGCCAACTGCATGCTAGTCATGCTAGAAACATGCCAGCAACATGCTAGTAATGCTAACAACATGCTAGTAACTTGTTAATAATGCTAGAAACATGTTAGCAACATGTTAACAGCATGCTAAACATGCTAGAAACATGCTAGTAACTTGCTAATCATGCTAGAAACATGCTAACAACATGTTAGCAGCATGATAATAATGCTAGAAACATGTTAAAGACATGCTAGCAACATGCTAATTATGCTAACAACATGCTTATCATGCTAGAAACAGGCTAGCGACATGCTAATCCTGTTAGAAACATGGCAACAACATGCTAATCATGTTGACAACATGCTATTGTCATGCTAATCATGCTAGAAACATGCTAGCGACATGCTAGCAACATGCTAATCATGCTAGAAACATGCTAATGACATGCTAGCAACATGCTAATCATGCTAGAAACATGCTAGCAACATGCTAGGGAAATGCTAGCAACATGGTAATTATGCTAGAAACATACTATCGACATACTAGCAACATGATAATCATGCTAGCAACATGTTAGTGACATGCTAACAACATGCTAAAACATGCTAATCATGCTAGAAACATGCTAAAAACATGCTAATCATGCTAGAAACATGCTAGCGACATGCTAGAAACATGCTAATCATGCTAGAAACATGATAGTGACATGTTAATCATGCTAGAATCATGATAACAACATGCTAGTCATGCTAACAAAATGCTAATCATGCTAGCAACATGCTTGTCACTTGCTATTCATGATAACAACATGCTACAGACATGCTAGTCACTTGCTAATGACATGTTAGTCACTTGCTAGTCATGCTGGGAACATGCTAGTTCCATGCTAGCTTCAATCTTTCTGGCTAGGCTTTTTCAAGCCAACTTAAAGTTTAACCACAAACTTTACTATCTAGTTTCATTAATGTTATTTCTAAGAAAATAACTAAATTGATAATAGAAAAAAAATTCAACATTAACTTCATAGCAATAACTCTACAGTTAATCAATGTGTAAATGTCTTACAAACTATCATTCTGTTGAGTGAAGAAAAAAAATCAGCAACCTTGTCATTGTCTTAAATATGTCTGTGCTACTATAATATTTCCCAGGTTCTGTCTCTCTTTCTTTCTGCCTCTCTCTTTTCTCACTAATCCCTGGTAAATGGCTAAAGTATAGAAAGCCCTGCAAGGGAGGAGGTTTTGTGCTTAGAGGAGTGTTCAGTGAAGCACGCAGGAGAGAAGAGACACACATGGGCACATAGTTTGGGCTCAAGGTGACCTTAGATACACACACACCTGTGACCTCTGTCCCATCACACGCATATAGACGGGAAGATATGAAGGTAAAGATGAAGATCAGATATACCTCTGTCTGTGTGAATTTTTTTGGTCTACTCTTATGCCTCTTTCAGCTCCTAGGAATGAAGCCCTTCCACTTCTCAATGTAATATGTTTCCACATAATTAATTCTCTTCTTTGTGAATTCTCTCTAAATTCTCTTCAGTAAAGCAGCATCTGTCTCTCTCTCTCTTGCCCCTCCGCCCCCTCTCGTTGCTGGATGATGAAAAGCTCTTGTAGGAGTAGAAATGGCTGCAGGCTGTAGACAGGCTCTTCCATTAGGCATGTTAAATATGAGCAGACAGGACTGTGTGAAAAGAGGCCCAGGCAGAAAGCTCTCCCTCCCACAGTCTCCGAACCTCAGTCACAGAAGCAGTCAGGGTTTGAGCCGGGCCACGGTTCTGTAAACCACAACGCTAATTAATGTATCTCCACCCCTTCCGCACATGCAGAGAGGACAGATTAACAGGATGAATTTTAGAGAAGGGAGAAGAGTTTGGAGTGTTAGCATTAGGCCTGCTTCATAATGTTTACATAAGCAGCATATGAGCACAGCTGCAAGGCTGTGGTTTGATATAGAAAATAAAATGGGTTATTAGATTGAATGTTTTTTGTAATTTGTTTATTTAAAAGTATTTATATCCAAATGTAAATTAATCTGCATGGAAAAGAATATAGCTACAAACTGCTAATTATGTCTGGTCCCGGGACCTGTAAAGAACCACAATAGGGTCATAATTATTATTAATATTATTAAATAATTTGACTAATTTGAATATTTGACACATTTGTTTTTTTATAAATCAAAAATATTTTACATCAAAAACATTTATTTATATTTCTACTTTAGGTAGTTCGTGCAATCAAACAAACAAACAAAAAATTCTGCATTCTGTCACATTTACTGAATTTACAGATCTTCACTCATCACTGCTTATATAACTCTCATCAGCCTGACATTCATCATCGTCAAACAATGGGCGAACATTGTTTTAGAGCCTAGATTGCAAGAAATATACACATTATCCACATTTTTCATCTGAGCAGCATATGACGTGCAGCAAACAGGCTCAGTGCTGAAACTTTGCTCGCAGCTATACTTCTGCTATGTGGTACTGTACAGCTAATGTGGGCAGTGGAGCTCAAATAAAATGGTGTGAAACATGCCTTTCTTTTCTCGTCACAAGTAGCGTCTGGTAGGTTAAACCACAAGGTCTGCTATGTTTGTTCAGCCTGATCTCACAGCAATTTGTACATATTTTACGAGGTGGCTAATTTGTATGAATTTGTACGACCTCATTCGTACAAATTCATATGATTGGTGCTAAATTCGTATGAATTTGTACGAATGACCAACACCTGACCCCGCCCCTAAAACTACCCTTCACTGGGGTCTAGACAAATCATGCAAATTATACGAATGAGGTTGTACGAATGAGGTTGTACGAATTCGTACGAATTAGCCATCGTAAAATACGTACGAATTGGTCATGAGATAGCGTTGGTTTGTTATGACTCCCACAGTCTACCAATAACAAACTCTTCAGGCTGTGCAGATAAGATGCGCTAAAGCCTTGTGTGAGTGTCTGAAGTGCTGTCCGCCCCATCACCTTTGACCCGACACCCGACCCCTGATGTGTTTGGTTGGGCTGCAGTTGTCACGCTGGACAATAGGAGGAAGACGACAGGCCTGGAACTAGGGCCTTCGGGAGCAGACACCATCCGCTAACCCCCTCCCACCCATCACCTTAGTGGGGTAAATCCAAATCACTCAACTGTGTCTCCTGCCCCCTCCTTCTCCAAAACCTCAATCTCCTGCCTGTGCTACCAACAAGATCTGATACCATCAGATAACTGCTGCAAGTGCAGAAGTGGGTGGAGAAATCATTCTCCACCACCAACGAGATGTCACCACCATCTTTGTTGGAACTGTCACGTTAGAGTGGTTTGTGCTCCTCGCTTATTGGAAAGACCAACAGACATTGTTCGGCAAATAAAAACATGCCTCCAATATCAGATCTCATCGCCATTCTGAAAATGATTGCTGGATGAAGTATGTCATAGACAAGATTGCTTATGTGTGTGTGAGCGTGTGTGTGCGTTTCCCGTTTGAGGCTTCCGTCCTCGCATATATGCAAGAATCAAATTATGACATTTCTAGTTCACGCAGATAGATCCTCATCTAGCATTATGAGTAATTTAAAGCTGAAACTGCTTAGCCGTTTCACAACAGTTCAAACAAAGCACAAGAGATTTTAATGAGTGTCAGGGGCCAAAGAAGATCTGATAATCTCAATGAGATGAGAGAAGAAACCTTAAATGGATATTAATATCAAATCAGGAGTTGAGGAGTAGGAGCAGCGTAGCGCGAAATGCCCAATCTGAGGATCTCAGGCCCGTCTCTGTGCTGGCGCTAATGTGAGCTGACCTCTCCGAGCCCTCTGTTAGGATCTGGAGAGGCTCTGATTAATAATGGAGAAACGGTGTGGTCAAAGATGGCTATTTTGCGGGTATGAGTTAGAGATGTCCCTCTGCGTCAGTCACCTCGAAAAACACAGCCGTCCTACAGCCCCAGAGGACGGAATCTATAATTGATGAGAGATCAAAAACGAAGAAGCACACTATGTAGGTTGTGTGATCTGAATGGTCGAATGTGCTGGAATGTGCCAGAAGACCATTTTCATGTCAGTTTGATGGGAAAAAATATTTAGGTACATGCAGCAAATGCAAAAAAAATCCCAATGTGGCCCAAATTTCACATTTACAAGACGTAAAACATTCCCATGCTCAACCTCAGATGTCCAACAGATCCCTAGATTTGTGGTTCCCAGACTTTTCAGCCTGAGTACCACCTTCAAAACACTGTCAACACTTAACAAGTAAACATTTAGCAGTATATGATGGATTTCCATTAATATCATAGTACTATGGAATTATACTGCTATGAGACCTCCATAAGTATTTTGATTTGTCCTTTAGGTTTCCTGTGACAGCAGAGTCAAAAAACACAAATAAATCACAATTTTAACATTTAGAAGTTTTGTATAGTTGAATAGTTTTGCAAATTAGATTAAAAAACAGGTAAATATTGAAATGCAATCTAAACACACCAAATCCAATAAGAATTTGTAGTCATTCCGTCTTTTTCTGTCTGTTTAGAAGTGCTCTGTCTGGTTTAATTGTCGATACGATGCCCTAAAAAAGCGTTGAAGTGAGTCATACACAAACCATTCTTGAAGACTGCCGCTAAGAAATGGCTCTCGCTAAAATTTAATTTTGGATTCACCTTATAGCATAGTTTGCTAGTTGCCAAGCCAAAACATTAAACAACATTTTGATATTATAAGGGAAATTACATTTTTTTAAATAATAAACATTTTCTTTAAGGAATATAATGCTGACTAACCATTTTAATTTATTATTTTGGACCCACTAAAAATTCAAAGCATATCACATCAATTTCGAGCAAACTAATAGACAGGGTGCACAAACTATTTGTGTGAGATAGAGAAAATTAATGGATTGAGAAAATTGTAAGAAAAAAATATAATTATTATCAATGGACATGAAATGTATACCCTAAATTGTAGAATAGCATGGTCTATTGATATAATGTACTGGATGATTCTTGATGCTTCTGCTGTGTCACCTGAAAACTACTAACAGTTTTTGTGTGTGTGTGTGTGTGTGTGTGTGTGTGTGTGTGTGTGTGCTCTTGTTTTTGTGACACATCAGGACACAACTCTGTATAATGACATGGGTATGACACAGGTATTACAAGGAGAGGGTGACTTATGAGGACGTAACCCATGTCCCCATTTTTCAAAACGCTTATAAACCATACAGAATGAGTTTTTTTTTTGAGAAAGTAAAAATGCACAGTTTCCTGTGAGGGTTATGGGTTAGGTGTAGGGCCATAGAATATACAGTTTCTACAGTATAAAATCCATAACACCTATGGAATGAACCCACTTTTCACAAAAACGTGTGTGTGTGTGTGTGTTTTTTGAAACTACCCTGGAGTACCATTTTAATAGGCTACTATGGTTCGTGAATATGGTAAGCTAATGGTTTAGTACGCTACTAAGTTAAGGGCCATGGTATTTCTATCTGATATGAATGAAAACAGTGTTAAATAAATTAACCCTGATATGAAGCGGACGTAGCACTTAACTATTTTAAGACCCGTTATATTTCATTGTTCACATCTGTGTGTGTCTTTGTGTGCTCTTGTAAGCTTTCACAAGACTTTATGGAGAAAGATTATTGTCTGATAGAGGTGTTGATCAAACATGTCCAGACCTAAGTATATACTCGGGTGTCTTCTTTCAAGCCTGAAAGCATGTCATACTCTAAACAGGCTTTATCTTACACTCGAGAGCTCCCTCAGGGGCCACATGCTAGCACAGGAGCCCTCCATAGCTGGAGGAACAGCCTTCGCTCATGAACTGGGACTCAAAGACAAGCTTAGTGAGTCTGTGTAACTGTACAACAAATGCTTTTCTTCCGGTTCTGTAATACACTTTTAGTGAAAAATGATTATAATTCGGTTTAATTTGGTTCATTACATTCTGATAATGCCACTTGACAACAGGTTTTCACATCTGAGAATCAATGATGCTGAAAGAAATTGCATAATGTTGTTGCGGTTTGCAGTGAGAACACATAGAGCTATTTGTGCACTCCATGGCCTTTTAAACTTGTTGCTGTTAAGCTTTAATCAACTCCCTTTGGATCATTCAAGGCAAGTAAAAACAGGAAACATCCTCTTCTGTGGTCTCATCGCATTCAATTATTATCTCCCTGAGGTGAATCCTGTAATGCCTTCTCTTTGGTTGTTGTTTCACTATAGCAAAATTGACACGATATTACGGGTGCTGCTCTTGGCTCTTTTCCCTGTCCAAGGAAGGTACTTTGGTAGGCATATCTGTGTAAAGTAAGTGCAGTTTGTGATTTGTTGGATCCCTCACAGTCGTTTATTGATGCCTTGAGGCCAAGCACAGGTATTTGTGAAGAGGAAGTGTTAGCATTTACAAATACACACACAAATGGACTTGATTAATGATTTATTTATTTATTTCTGAATCTGTTTCACACGTATATGCACACCAAACTGGGTGGCCTAGCTGTCCAGAGATTGCTTGATTTTAAAAGGACAAGACATATTTAAAACAATATTTTGACTGAAAAAGAAGATTAAATAAACGATTTGTTTGGTACAATAATACATGCTCTATTCTATATATACTGTGAAATTTGGTTACATGTACATTTTAAAATGTTGATATTCACGTAGTAGTAAATGTGTTTAAATAATTTCTTGAACATTTTTAATGAGTTTTAGCTCAACAGGTTTGAGGCAATCAGATAAATTCGTACTGACAGGATTAAATTCCATCAGACTTTCCATCCAAACCTCATTTCACACTCACACACTCACACAAAATTACAGTGCATTAAAAGAAGATTTACTTTTTCAAAGACACATAATTGCAGGGTATGAAATGAGTCATAGCTGTGAGAGACATGTAAATAGGAAAGACAAACTTGTTCAACCAATTGTGACTGCCAGAGCTTTGCCCCGTGAAGAAAAGAAAAAGAAAAACAAGCCAACGGATAAAGAGAGTTAAATCCACACTCTTCTCTTTCCATTCTTTCCATCTTTCCATTCTTCCCCATTTTGTATGTCACTCACCTCAAAACATTTGACTTTTAAAACCAGCTCTGATGTTTTGTATTTAAAAATGCACTGAATGTGAACATCTGTCACATATTAGGCATTAAAAAAGTTATAGGTTTATTTTAGGTAACAATATGGTTTTAAAACCTAACATTTGTTAATGGTTAAGGTGACATGAACTAACAATAAACAATATTTTTATAGCATTTCTTAATTTTGGTAATTATAAGTATACTAGTGCTCAGTGTTAGTGTTAGTTATGTTTCATATTAGTTCCTAGTGAAACAAAGTGTGTGTGTGTGTGTGTGTGAGACTAAATCATCCAATGTTGTAACAGACTCTCTCACAAACACACTCACACTAGACATTAAATGATTGTTTAATGTAAACTTTCTTATGACATGGTTCATGACATACACCAAAGTATACTAATAAATCAAAACTATTTTAAAGGCTGTTCCACTATAGCTGAAATTGACTTTTTATATAACGCAAATGAAAAGGTACTTAAAACAGCAGACCCTCTCAAATTATTAAATTTGATTTGAACAATTTATTAACACATTGACAAAGTCCTTCATAGCAAAGAGATAATTGTTAACAAAAAAAGAAAGAAAAAAAATATTGTTATATTTGATCGCATTACAACTTCTTTATTCCACATTCCCTTCTGCCACTCTCCCATCTAGAAATGAACATTCATCAAGATTAGCCTAATAAATGCTGTAAAAGTATTGTTCATTGCTAATTCATGTTAAGTAGTGTCACTAAACGTTTTCTTCTCTTCCATCTCTACCCTTCCTTCTCCGGCCTTTTCAGCAACAGTACAAAGAAACACAAGAAAAACAAATACTAAGGAGAGCCAATAGTCTGTGGGCCCAGTGGGAGGATTTGCTGATGAAAATATTCACTGATCAGGAATGAATCAAAGGAGATAATACATGTTTTGGAATCTGCGCACCCTATGGACTACGTTCCCCTCGCACAATCAGCATGAACCATCAGGTTCTTGTCTTTATCAGTTGTTTGGCAGCATTTCCATGCATATGGTCTGTTGACTGTGTACAAGGACTGGGCTGCACTGCCCTCTAGTGGTGGATGTCCATCTGAGGCCAGACGAGGTAGTACTATTTTTGCCCTTCACATAATCATAATGTTATCAAAGGTAAAAGGCCTTTGCATAAAAAATTGCTTATGAAAAGTGTACGTCCCTGTAGGTTTAAAATCCTTGCAAGGATAGAAAAGGTCTACATTTACTGTCTTAATTAAAACCTAAAGAGCAAAAAGGTTTCTGTGAGGGTTAAATATAAGAGGTAATGGAGGGGTAAGTCAGAATTGAATGGAAAGACCCCACCATGATACACAAACAAATGCGTGTGAGTGTGTCAGTGAATGAGTGACTGGGTTTCTCTTGGTTTTGTTCAAGCAAGGCTCCATGAGGCTTCTCCTCCTGTTGAGGACAGCATAGCTCCGGTGATAAGATTATGCAGTGACTTGTGTTTGGCCATGATGAACAAGCCCTCGTTAGCAGGCACTTAAACCTGGGCCTAGATAGTGCACTCATTAGTAGCAGTAACACATTTTGTTGAGAGTTCAGACAGACTGTGGCTCTTCCCTCACTCTCTTCATCATCATTCACTGTTTGCACCCTTTAATTATCTTTGTTTCTCCTAAGCAGCTTGATTTAGTGCCGATATACATTTTTAGGGACTTTGCCAATATGGCTGCCCAGTCTTAATTGAACCCATTTGCTTGGATGATGTCACAAATCCATCAAAAGTAGCTGAAATAAGACCCAAGCAAAAAGATTTCCAGGATGCAAACTGTAGAGCAACACGGTCACTGGGTTGCAAACTATCATTCAGTTGTATATCTTTAGACACCTAGCCAGTATATTGTCAAAATATCACCTAAATATTTTTAGGGTATAATTTTATCTGCATATGGCAAAACAGTGATAGTTGTCACACAGGGTCAATATATGAAACTATGAAGTCAAAAGTCCAATTAATAAATATGTGTTTCACTGGTTTTGTGTGTTGGTTAGTTCAAAACCAATAGTCAATTCAATAGTTCATATTTTTGCTATAGCTGTTGAGTACAATGACACTGGCATGTTAAGGCAAATGTCAGCTATATAAAAAGTACAAAAATGACTTGTGCTCACAGAACAAGAGCTTTTTTCCCCGTGAAATATCAGTTCATGAACTTTCTATTCATCAAAGAATCCCAGAAAAAAAGTATCACTGTTTCCATCAACATTTTAAGCACAATATTATGCTACTTGAGCACCCAATCAGTATAATAGAATCATTTCTGAAGCCTCAACAACACATTTACTTATCCCAATGTTGAATTTTAAGTTGTGATAACTAACCACATCAATTGTATTTATTTATTTTACAGAAAAAGTAGAAAAAAAAAGTTTTTAGTGTGACAAAAGGTGTATTTGAGGTGTTTCTGTTCAACAGCTGTTTGTCAATGTATGTGTCACACCCAGGGGCTGGCTATGCTTTAACTAAGCCACACCCCTTCTCAACTTCCACCTCGAGGAGGTCCCCAAACCCGACCCAATGGCCAAACAACACGAGAACAAGTAAGTGATAAAACAATCTTTATTTAAATATTTAAAAATAGCTTGGGGAATAGGGAAAGGGCAATTAAAACTAAACCCTGACTCGGCCCTCCAGATGGGCTATGGCCGGGAAGAGGTCAGGGAGCAAGGGGGCCACGGGGATCCGGGGCGTAGGACTCGGGCCCCGGCCTGAGTCTTAGGTATCCGTAGCGCCCTCCTTCTTCCTCCTCTTCGCTGAATACAGCTCACGGTAAGTACTGGTTCACACAGTTCGTTCCTTGGGTGCTCACTCGCTTTCTCTTTCTCCACAGGCAGCGGCGTAAGTACAGGTTTCCTCAGTCTCTCCTCGTGTTACCCACTCTCTCTCCTTTTCTCTCCACAGGTATCAACTTGGGCACAATAGCACAGTTAGTTTGCTTTGAATGGCTCTCACCTCTGGGCTGGACACAGCGTACTGTAAGTACAGGGTTCGCTCTATTCCTCCTCGTGTTATTCACTCTCTCTCTCCTTTTCTCTCCACAGGTATCAACTTGGGCACAATAGCACAGTTAGTTTGCTTTGAATGGCTCTCACCTCTGGGCTGGACACAGCGTACTGTAAGTACAGGGTTCGCTCTATTCCTCCTCGTGTTATTCACTCTCTCTCTCCTTTTCTCTCCACAGGTATCAACTTGGGCACAATAGCACAGTTAGTTTGCTTTGCATGGCTCTCACCTCTGGGCTGGACACAGCGTACTGTAAGTACAGGGTTCGCTCTATTCCTCCTCGTGTTATTCACCTCTCTCTCCTTTTCTCTCCACAGGTATCAACTTGGGCACAATAGCACAGTTAGTTTGCTTTAAATGGCTCTCACCTCTGGGCTGGACACAGCGTACTGTAAGTACAGGGTTCGCTCTATTCCTCCTCGTGTTATTCCCTCTCTCTCCTTTTCTCTCCACAGATATCAACTTGGGCACAATAGCACCGTTAGTTTGCTTTGAATGGCTCTCACCTCTGGGCTGAACACAGCGCACTGTAAGTACAGGTTTCCTCTGTTTCTCCTTGTGTTACTCACTCTCTTTCCTTTCCTCTCCACAGGTATCAACTTGGACACAAAACACAGTTACTCTGCTTTGGATGGCTTTCACCTCTGGGCTGGACACAGCGTACTGTAAGTACAGGGTTCGCTCTATTCCTCCTCGTGTTATTCACTCTCTCTCTCCTTTTCTCTCCACAGGTATCAACTTGGGCACAATAGCACAGTTAGTTTGCTTTGAATGGCTCTCACCTCTGGGCTGAACACAGCGCACTGTAAGTACAGGTTTCCTCTGTTTCTCCTTGTGTTACTCACTCTCTTTCCTTTCCTCTCCACAGGTATCAACTTGGACACAAAACACAGTTACTCTGCTTTGGATGGCTTTCACCTCTGGGCTGGACACAGCGTACCGTGCTATCTCCGGAGATCTGAAGCACGCTCACAACATATACTGTACTGAACTAGGCTAGGACCAGCAATCTCCTTGTCCTCCCACGCCGAAGTGCGTGAAGGCGGGGGTTTATCTGACAGGACACACGGCAATACACAGCAGCCCACAGCAATATACAGCACCACGTCAAAATTATAGGTTTTCACAGCACGAAGACTCACCCACCACACTCAGTGTACGGAAAGGACACCCGTCTTCCTTCACTTCGCTTGGTTCGGATCTGGCGATGGAATATGCGGCCTAGCTAGTGATGTCGTCGTTGTGACTACTTCAATAAGTATTCCTTCGGCTCTCCCACCACACTATATTAGGGGTAGGGCCCCCCTCCTCCTCCTGGAGAGATCTACACAACGCCAGGTCAATATACAGGGCACTTTCGACTGGCTCTTAGTACTCACATCAATGCCACTTCCAATCCCCTTTTTCACGTCGTCTCAGTTCGCCGTATAATCTGTTCACTTCTCAACCTTTAAGGTTCGCGATGTCTTCACAATCATACAATTCCAGCCTGAGGGAGAGAGAGAGTTAGACAGCTACCAGCAGCGTACCAAGACGGGCACAACCCAGTGCTTCACACACACCAAAAAGAGCTTCCCAGACTGGGAAATAACTTGGCCTTAAGTACTGCCTTGTCCAGCGTATCCTCCAATCACCAACCGCTGTCCCTAACTAGGCACAGGTGCATCGAATTCCCTGATTTTCCTTCTTACGGCGCTACCGGAAGTTCCGGTGTTCTGTTTTTCCGGTCCGGGCGGAAACGCTTCCGGGCGGAACCAAACTTCCCGAATTTTGGTTCCGCCCCTAAAGATCGTCACCTTGTGACATATGTATGTGCACAGGATTGTCTACGCTGAGAAATATTTACTTGAGTAAAAAATCTCCTTGATCTTATAAAAACTGCCACTAACATTTTTTAAAGAACTAATATCTCTTTGTTCACTATATTTTGTGTTATTTCTATGAAAAGGCTGCTAAGAAAGTAAAGGAAGCCTTCCATTTCCAATTTTTCTTGGCAGCGGGGTGTTCTTTTTCAGCACATCCTTTCATATCTTGTCCTTCCGGCATATTCAAGTTGTTTATTCTTCTTGATAACTATCTCTTGCACTGTAAAAACGTATATACAAAATTTGAAAACACTTTGGAGCAAATCATTCCAAGCCTGGATATTTTTAAAAAGAATCTTAAGGCGTTTGCAAAGAAAGTACAATGCCTTGGGTTGCTTTTATTGCCGTCTCTCTCCTCATTCTAGTCATCTTTGTGATACTTGCAAACACACACTTTTATGACAAGAGCTCAAACTTAAATCAATTTAAATCGGCCTTTGAATTTCCTTTCGTTATGCTATTGTGCGCGTTTGAAAAAAAGAATGAAAGGCAAATCGGAATTGTAGCATCTGCCGCATTGGGGTGTTCTTCCACCTCCTGTATGGCTTTCGTCACACACACAAAAAGGTATTGATCGATTCAAGTCCATTTAAAGGTTTTGAAATAGATCTGAATCTTCCAATTTTGAGAGGGATGCAGAGACAAGAAGGGGAAAAAATCACAGGCCCTGCAGGCAAACAAGCACATTAAAGATGCTGGGAGGACAGAAGCAGCCAAGCTCAGTTAAAGCCAAATGGATGATTCATTTAACTGCTTCTGTCATCTCCCTAAGCACTATGTGTATTTCTGCAGTAGCGAAGGACTCTCTCTCATTCTGTCTCACTTTCAATCTCCCTGCTTCTCTCCTTCTAGTATGACTTTGAAGCACTCTTCTTGCAACTGAACAGTGAATCCAGCCTTATGCACAAAGTGCAGAAAGCTCCAGAAAGATGCACTTGACAGACAGCACAATGCTATTTTCTTCTTCCTGCTGTATACATTCCAACATCTCTGAGAAAAATCCAGTCTATTTCTTCAAAGGTGTCTCATTCGTATTCAGTGTGTTAAAGATATAACATCATCATTTACTATTGTGGCTTTCTTTCTTCTCCTGGAACACAAATAAGATATTTATGCTGCTCCTGGCCATATTATGAAAGTCAGAGTGGTCCAAAACTTACAAGTTTCATCAAAGATGAAGGTATTGGGTCACTGCCAGCTTACATCAAGCTGATAAGCTTATGTGAAGTTTACTTTTGAGGTTTGTGTTGCCATATTCAATGTAGTCACGTGTCTGTTGATCAATATTTACATTTTTGTTTTGATTAAAGGCTTATATTTGAATCTGTTCATTACAAAATCTATCCAGGAAAATCCCCCCCAAAATTGCTTTTTTTAAACTTAGGAGTTTGTCTACAAAAATATGTCATCAGCACAGCACTCTATTAGCATGAAACTACTGAACTCACCTTTAATGGTTTATTAACATTTTTATAAAAGGTATACAAGGAAATTGGTGAATTAATCACACTTCAATGCACAGTCAAGTCTATTTTCTTTCAGAAAAATACAAAGCCACTGAAAACTCTTCCTGAAGTGTTTGCTTAAAAAGTCGATTGTGATTTCTGGCTTGGTTGCAGTTCACATAGTGTCGCTGAGAAGTCACAAAATGGATCACCATCCAAATGGACATGGTAGTCATATCTGTTTGAGCTGAATTAGGAATGTCTCCCTTAAAAACAGCTTAAACTCCATGAGCAGTGCCAGCGAGAGAGACTTTGCCTCTAAGTCAAGTATCTCATTGACCACACTTCAAACTTGGTGAATTCTTGAGCCCCTTCAAAAGGCCATCCTGCCAACATAACACATGTGAACAAGCGCAATACGCTTGAGAAAGCTTCTCCTAAACACCAAGCACCTCTGATACAAGCAAATCCCCCCTAAGCCACTAAACTGTATTTAAGCACTGACCATGAGCAGAAGGCAGCATTAGAATCTATCAGAGCCATCGCCATATGATTTGTGGTGACAGGGTTGACGGGGAGCTATGGAGAGGACTGCGTGTGGGTGGTCAGTGATCCCCCCTGATCTCTGCTCCTCTTAAACCTCACAGGAAAATGGAAGTCGCTCGGATTATGGACTGCTATAATTGTGAGAGGTGGCAAAGTCCGAGAGCGGTGATTGCACTGGATTAAGACAAGGAAAGAGAGAGAGAGAGAGAGAGAGAGAGAGAGAGAGAGAGAGATGTTAGCTACTGCCCTTCAGGCATTTTGAATGAGAAGGAAGAATAACGGCCACAAGGGTATAGTGCCTTACGAAAGTATTCACGCACATTCTTTTTTTTTTAGTTTATTTTGCTGCCTTATGTTACACTGCTTAAATTGACTTTTTTTTCCCCACATCAGTCTACACTCCATCCACCATATTAACAAACCAAAAACAGAACTGTCACAACTTCGTAAATTTATTAAAAATAAAAAAAAACTGAAATAAGCTTACATTGCATAAGTATTCATACCCTAATGACTAAATATTTAGCTGAAGCACCTTTACAATCTCAATTGTTTTTTTGTTTGATGCAACAAGCGTTGCTCAACAGCATTTGGCGATTACATGCCATCCTTTACCTCACCTCTTCACCTCTCAGGCTCTGTCAGGTTGGATGGGGGCAGACGCACATTTTCAGGTTTCACCAGAAATATTTAATTGGGTTTAAGCTCAGGCTCTGGCCAAGCCACTTAAGGACATCCACAAAGTGGTATATAAGCCACTCTCGCTTTGTGTTTAGTTAGGTTCATTGTCCTGTTGGAAGGTAAACCTTCTGCCATGTCTGAGGTTCTGAATGCTCTGGACTGGTTTTCATTAAGGCTATCTGAATATTTCCCTGCCACTGAAAAACAAGCACCACCGCATGAGGCTGCTCCCAGCACATTATACTGTTGGGATGGTACTCTGTAGGTGATGAACAGTTCCTGCTTTCCTTCAAACATGATGCTTGGAATTGAGCTTCATCAGACCAGAGAATATTATTTCTCACAGTCTGAGGGTCCTCCAGGTGTCTTCACTGAGGAGAGGATTGAGTCTTGCCATACCACCATAAAGCCCAGATTGTTGGAGTGATGTTTGTCCTTTTGTAGGTTTCTCCTATCTCCACATATGGAGCTCAACTAGAGTGACCATCAGCTTCTTGGTCACCACACTAACCAAAGCCCTTCTCCATCAATTGCTCAGTTTCAAACTTCTTCCATTAAGAGTATGAAGACTACATACTTCTGTGAACCTTTAACGAAGCAGAATTTTTTTCTGAACTCTTCCCCAGATGTGTGGCTTGATTCAAACCTGTTTCTGAGCTCTACAGCCAGTTCTTTTGACCTCAGGGTTTGGTTTTTGCTCTGATATGCATTTTCAGTTGTTAGACCTTTTATTAAGATGTGTGTGCCTTTCCATATCATACCAATTCAACTGAATTTGCCACAGGTTAACTTCACCTGAAATGTAGTAATATCTACAAGCAATATGAATGCTCCTGAGCTAAATTTCAACTGTCCCAGATACTTATGCAATGAAATCATTTATATATATATATATATATATATATATATATATATATATATATATTGCATGTCACTGTATCCTGCAGTGCCACCAAATCTTTCAACTGACACCAATTCCATAAACTTGAATATAAATATAAATATAAAGAATACTATATCACAGTTAAATAATGTACATGTATTTAGGGGGGGAAGACTCTACCAGTTCATGCTTTAAAACTGGTCTCTTTTCCTGATATTTCCAATGTCTTCTATCCATAAATCTTATTGTTTTACCATTTAGATCAAGACTTTTATTCTTAAAGTCTGGAAATCTTTCATATATTTGTTATATTTTACTATAACAAGAGGAATAATAAATTAAATAAATAAATAACCATTGAAAAAGCTTTACACCCTTTTTACACAAATTAAGACAAATTTCATCAGTTGTAGAATCATTTTCATCACATCCAACAATTTTGCAACTAATAATATTTTTTTTATTTTTTTTTATTTTTTTATTTAGAGTACTTGGTTAACAAGACTAGAGAGTGTACTATAAGTGAAGAGCAATCTTGAGGTGAAATATGATATGATGTCAGAAGAAATTAACAATAATCTCGGCACAGTAAATATTACTTGCAAGCAGGTTATTTTTATGGTGTGTCAGTTTCAAAGCTGTAATTTTCAAATTTTTTGCAAAAGGGCTGAAAATACTGTTAATAATAATTTACAATGGATGAAATGTTAACCGTGAAATTAGCTTTAGCAAGACAGAACAAGACCCAAAGAAGTTAGTAGCTAAATTAAATAAACTAGTGGGAGTTTATTTCCTAAAAGTCCTCAGGGCTGGAAGTGCTCAGAGAAACACCCAATTACGAGCAGCAGTGATTGCAAAACAAACGCAACAATACGAGCGAATAAAGCAAAAGTTTCCATCGCTGAGCCGGTGGTGCAGAGGTGCCGGAGCTCATCTCTCGTCTGCAAGCGGCGCGGCTCCTTTGTCTCCCGGAGGGGAGGTGACCCCATGTCTGCTGCTTGTATCAGCGGAGCAGCATTGTGCTCTGGGGGAGATTTAGCTTCTCAAAGCATCTCCCAGCCCCAGCTTTCTTCACAAACACCCCGACTGCCATCTCGCCTTTTCTCTCACACAGACAGTAATCTTTCTCTCTTCTTCTCCATCTCTCATGAGCTCGCATTGTCAGAGCACTGCTAATGTTTGCCTCCTATTCAGTATATATACACATATATGTATTTTTGTGTCTGGAAGAATCCATTGTTCCCAAATCATTGTAATATCTATTTAGAGTGGCAACAGCAGTGGCGGCTGATGCTCAGTATTCACAGAGCATAAACCAGCCTTAAGACTTAGAAAAGCTGAAAGAGCTTATCCCTATATTCTTAAACTCTCTGCTTTTATGCGGGTCTTAGGCATTAAGGGTAGGATTGTGAATTGCAATTGTTTGACTGCTGCAAAGAGAGAGCGAGTGTGTATACGTGGGTGGGGGAGTTTTATTCCACGGCAAAATCCTCTCTCTTTTTCCTCCCCATTTTTTCTATTCCTTTTTCTTCTTTTTTTTCACTACTTCTTGCTAGCTCTGTCTTCACGACTGTAAATATTAACCACGTTCTTAACTCGTAACGGTGTATGAGACAGAGTAATGTGCTTTTAAGGATACATTATGTGAAAGATTTTCCACAGTATACAGTGCTGCTCAGAAATAAGAAAAGGCTATTTTATGGAAACTGAAAACAAATTTGCTGCGGTTGAGAGGAGAGGAGAAAAAAAGTGATTTGAGAGCTAAAAAAAAATACAGATAGAACTTTGAGGTCTCAAATTGTTACCAAACAATAAAGAAAAGCCTCCAATAGGGTTGGGAGGATCTGGGTTTTTAAAAATAAATAAATAAATATATATAAATACATTTCTCAGTGTCCCATTTCTTTGTGCTTGCTTGCTATGTCTCAAATCCGTACTTGGTCTTTCTTTAGATAGTGTCTAATGCTAATTCATTTCAAAGGGCTTTTTTCAAAGCACAATAGAATACACCATAAGAGTTTAGCGGTTTCGCTCCAGATATGCTTGAGCTCAGCGTATAGAATAGGACATTGGCTCTTTGAAAGGCCTGCTGCTTTCTGTTTATAGCCATTCTGTAGCACAGGAAAGGGTCTGTTGTATATGCAAAATGCTCTGATATTTACGGTATGGATAACATAAGGACAGCAGTTTATCTTGGTGTCTTATGACTCAAGAGAAGATTGTGTTATTGTATCATAACCTAACAGTGTTTAATCAGTGTGGACAGCAGCTCGGTTTTACAATCTTCAGGGTTTTTTTTTTTTACTAAGGAGAGCAGACGATCAAGGCCTGCCTTTTATGTCAAATTAATAACACAGGCTGCGAATATACACAGATGTTTGATGGTTTTAGATCCTGTGTGAGTAAAGATGTGTAACCAAACAAGAGCAAACTGTTGTGAAGAGCTGCCGTTGAACGCAGCTATAGCCGGGTCTCAGCCTAGACCTGTAAACATGAAACAAATTGCTTAAAAGCAGTGGAGTTTGTAATTCCATGTGCTGTCGTTCTACTGGGTCTATTAATATAGGCAGGGGGCTCTTTAATTGAGAGAGCAGGGCTGAGGTTGGGTGGAAAATGAGTGGATGGTTAATGGGAATGAGCAGTGTGGATATTTTAATCAGCTGTGACTCTTCAGCAGGATGGAAATGAAAGTGAACAGCTTTTCGCCAGCACAGCAGCGCAGCCATCAATCTTAAGAGCCACTGGCTGTAGGTGACAATCATTCCTCTTCTTGCCATTCCTCTGTCATTAACGCACCCCTTCCACATATTTCCCTGTTGTTAAAAAAGACACATGCCACTTGCCAGAAGCACTAGAGCTGTTACTGTAGACCAGTGTAAACACTTGTAGTACTATGGACAGGAGAAACTGGAACACCCAATATGTCAGCTCTAGTACAGGAAGTCCTGGCTCTTAAAAATAACAACAACAACAGAAAAAGAGCCAGTTGCTAATCAGCTAGTTCTTGTTGTTAAAGCAAGTTTTTGATGATATTCATGTCAGATTTGTTTTCAATAAAATTTTATTGAAATGTGAGTTTGGCAACCTATTTTTGAGATACTGATATGTTGTATTCATATAATTAGTTAGCATTTAATTAGCATTACTAAAATATCCGCCCTAGTACATTCCAAAGATGGCTGCCGAGTAAACGTTGGCATTGATATGATGACTTACAGTATACATTGGTTTTGATTGTAATGGGCTGTGATTGTGTATGTAATGACTATTTCCTGTTTCTTTTAAGAGCTGTCATGATCAGTGAGTTAAGGTTTGGCTGATTATCACGGCCCTCTGCTGGAAGATGATGTAACTATACAATCTGGCTGCAAAAAAACATCTTTGTTTGTGGACGGCCCTTAAAATTACTCTCGTATTGCGATATACTGTAATTGAATTTGGCTAAATTTAAATACCGAATGATTTATGTTATTGTCGATCTAGTTCAATAGTCATTGAGAGGAATGGGAATGGGAATGTTAATGGATCACTCTCTCCAGGTATTATAGACCTGGTGAATTTCAGGGGCAAATGGGGAATTTCAGGCACGGAGGTGAACACTGAAAGAAAAAGAGCACTGAAGAAGCATGTTATCCTTGTGATTTTTTTTATTATTATTATTATTTTATTTCTTCTTTTTTTTTGGAGTGGGGATCATCCCTGGCCATTCAAGAACATGTGCTTTTGTTTCTGGGCTTCAGGATATTTGCTGAGGCAGTTCATATGCAAAACTTTGCAAGATATTGTCAGGCACTCTCATTTGTCCTTGCCACGTTTGTCATTAATCTTTGGCCCTGCTTGGTGAGAGACAGGCCTGATTTGTATAGGGGGTCTCCAGAGGGAAGCCCAAAACATTCAAATAATATAATGGCATTATGGCCAGCTGCAGTAAAAATGTGTCATATAAATTATACATTAGCATGGAGTGGTATGCCCCACAGATTGATATGACAGCTCTCAGTCTACAGTGAAATTCAGTCTGGACTATGAAAACGAAAAATCCCCCCTCCCTCCCTTAAGGCCTCATATAGCGGCTTTCAGTAATACTGAAGTGGGCTGTTTCATTAGAGTTTGTTTGATGGTAAACAATGCAGGACTAAACACCCTCCTACTGTGACGGGCACAGAAAGACATTAAGAACAGCTTAAGCTGTATTATGTTGCATTTGCTTTGTCCACCATTTTTCTTTTAGACACTCAACCCTGAGTGTGACCCCACTAAGTCTGGTAAATGTGAATGTATTTCTAGAGAATAAGGATGAAATGCTGCTTCATTGTGCCTAGTCAAGGATATTCCTATTAGACACATATGGATTTACTTTTTCTTTACTTCTTGGTGTTTTTCATTAAAATGAAGGACTTTTTTGTTTTTGTTAAATGAACATCTTATGCTTATGCTTTTATGATATATCTCATAATTTATAATTTCTTAAAATGGCTTTTATGTATGTAATTTGTAATTTTAATCTCATCCCACAAATGTTAAATATATTTTTAATATATATGTTTTACAAAAATTGTGAAACAAATTATATAAATATATAAATATTATTATATTATTATTTTATTATATTATTATTATTATGGAAGTTATTTTCCATATTTTTTTCACAGTTATTTGGTTGTCACTGAAGACATAAAATCAGGGGATATTCAAAAGGTTTTAGATTAACTGTATAAAAAAAAAAAAAAAATTCCACAATATGTCCTATATATTGTTACAGGGCCACATAAATGTGTCATAGAACATGTTACCCTACATATTCCTCTTCCCTCGTGTCACTCCTGAAGTGAAAAGTTATTATTAAGGTTGTTTTGTCCATAGATGGTGAAACCATCTCTAATAGTGCTACTTATCCAGTTGACATTAATGGTTGAGGGCATTTCTCCTCTGCTTCAGAGAGCAGTATACACTCACACACACACACACACACACACACACACAAAAGAGAGAAAAAAAAAAAAGAATAAGAAAAAAAGAGAGAGAAATGTAGAATGGCACAGGGAAATGACCCAATACCCAAAGGAGCAGAAAAACAAGGTGAACAGGGTACGACAAGTACTAAGCCACATTTGAGAAAGGTGGAGAGCTGAGAGAGGCAAAGCCTGGAGACTTTGTTGGCAGAGATGAATTAGAGCACTGGAAATAGCCTTTTCCACCTTCCCACTGATACCGCCAGTTAACACACACTCGCACACACATCTATCTCTCTTGCTTCTCATTCTCAAACATCCACAAAAAGACAGAGAAGGAGAGAGAGCATTGTATGGAGGAAGAATAGACTGTAGCATGTTCAAAGTGAGACTCGATTTTCAGTTCTCCAGAAAGCCATTTTGTCGTCCACATATGATGCAAGTGAAAATAATATGCTTGACCCTGTTGTACACACACTTTGAGAAGTTTGTTAGACTGTGGAGTTCTATAATAACTCGCAGACCTCATGTATATTAAGTAGAAATTCACCGCCTTTTATGATAAATTGCCAGGGTAATGGTGAGACCCCTCTTTAGCATTTCAATATGAGTGGGTGTCAGATTGTTATTTCATTACCTGACAACACATTAGCTGATGGAGTTTAATTTGCTATTTCCCGCTCTCTCCCTCTCTTTGATAGCCAGGTATCCACAGAGACCATGTCTAAACACGTATGATCTTAAGGGGTCGGAAATGAATTATTAAAGGAATGCACACTGATATCAAATGCGTTCTATAGCCAATTCTGGGCCCTCGTGAAATGAAATAAATAAAGAATGGAAAAAGGTACATGCGTGTACTCTAGCATATATATTTGAATACCTTTAGAAATTTCTCAGCAGACCTTGAAATACCATAAAAATAATGATGCCACAGACTGCTGGGTTTCTCATGCTGAGTAGACAGAAAATCAAGGTTTAATTCATTATTTGATAAAAATCTGAATGTCAATGAAACTAAGACATGGTAGACTGGAGCAATATTCTGCCATTCAGCTAGTCTCTCTCTCTCTTTCATTTCTTCTCGCCTAACCCCATGCCCTAATCTACAGTACAAACTCAGCGGTGGAATTCTTCACGCCTTACTTACTTTGAGTGGGGAAAGAAGCCAAATAAAAGGTGCCTGTGCAATTAACAAATGACTTCTGCCTTTCTCGCCCCCTGCTTAATCTGTTTGTACCAAATCCAACTAATAATACATTAATGGAGAAAAAGATTATAGCGGATGAAATGAGACACTCAATGGAGGCAGTAATTACTCTCTCTGTAGTGCTCAATAGGCGTAAGCTGGATCAAAAAGCAGGCTGACGTGATACCTAGGAAACCGAGAGACTCTGCTATCCTTTGCCAAAAACGACTCCATTCTACTGCTCTCTGTAAAGGAGTTGTATTGAATGATTACACAGTTTGACTAAAATAGAGAAAAGAAACAAATTAGTCACCTATGTGAGTCTCTAGAGGTTATGATGTTCATCAGGTAGGGGAGAATGACATTGTTTTTTTCATCAAGATTAAATGAAAGCATATCATCAGGAAGTCGTCGAAAGGTGATGGTCTTACCATCATTTATTTGCCATAGAGAAAGTTGTGTACTTGTTTCAATATTTGATTTAAGATGTCATGTATCTTTCATGATAAAAGAGAGTTTTAAAAGTGTTAATTGTGAAACTTATAAAGTTCTGACTGAATTCAAAAAACTTCCTCACCAGTTCCAAAACATCTCGTTTCTGACAAGAATTCATCCTAGTTTCAACCTAGATTCACCTTTCATAAGTTTCCTATATAATATCTTATAATTACAATATTTCTGACTCCACTCAGAAGGGCACATATGTTTACATTACCTTAAAACACTTTTACGGTAGTGCATAATTCGTAAACTACTATATTTACTATTATTAACTTGAAGCATTTAAATAACAGCTTTCAGGAGTGGTAACCAATAGGAGTAAAGACAAGAAAGCAGAAGTCTTAAAGCTACAAAATAATCAAAAATGGTTCTGTTATGGCACAAACATTTACTAATAATTTAATTAGACTTAAGCGGGAAAAATCATTAAATAGCACTTTGAAAAGTTCAGGAAGTACGCATCTATCAAGTTTAATGTCCCTTTTAAAATACAATACTAGGTGATCAACTACAAACTTCCATGCCAAAGCGATACACGGCTGAGCTCACAAACAAACTATGAGAAAGTTAGCGTATGTACATCAAGCTGTTAGCACAGTGTGGATTAGCTGGCATTGGCCTGCTGCCATTCATCTTCCACATACAGCTGTAATTTATACAGGCCGAATGAGCAGATGTGATAGGACCATATGCTTGAGTGCATCAATGCTGCTCATAATTCAAATCTAATAGCTACTTAAACTTAAGTGAGAACCTGAGCAAGGCCCTTCATACAGAGTGGGGTAATAAGGGATGAGGGATGACTGAAGTGGATGACTGATGCTGGAGTTTTGAGGAAGAGGAAAAGAGAATAGTTCTAGAGAGGAGAGGGTTATGAGATTCCTGGCTTCCGGCTCCAGCTCTTTAGCAGTATACCCTTTCGCTAACTCATGTTACATGGCTAATTAGTTGGTTAATCAACCATGTTATACAGTTTAACGGAATGAATATACATTCAGAGATGAGGAGATGATCTGCAGTCAGTACTGCATTTTTGGCGTATTACTGAAGATTCTGCTAATAGAAGTACATTAGTCAGTAGAGAAAGTAGTCTTTAATATGATGTTAAGTGGCAAAGCTTTAATGAATGTCCAAGTTAATGTTAAGGTAAAATCTTGCTTGATCTGATGTTTTTGCATGCTATAATGTTGTATAAAATTAAAAGATTAAAAACCAAACAAACAAAAACCATTAGTAGATTAAAATGAAGAATAACACAATTTACATATTATATCATTAACATAATTTTCCAACACAGTACATAAAATCCAGAAAAGTGTGAAGATTTCATATATGTCTGCTAATGAGCAACAAAACACCTACAAACTGATATTGGATTTTTCCAATAGATCACATTAAAGCAAATTTAGAAACTATTTACCATGTCTTCAAATGCATTTTATGCATACATATTCTAGAAGTTTTACACTTGTACCAGACTTTCAATCTAATGAATATCCATTACAACGTACTGTTTAAAACTATGAAAATCAAAAAACAAATCAGAATAAATAATAATAATAAATAATTTATTGATTAAATATGCATTGTGTATAAATGATTTCGATTTTAAGTTTTCAATACTGGCATTATTTTCACCATACTTAACTATTCTGCCACAAATGTGCTTTTTGATTTAATAATAAAAGAAAATAAACAAAATCAAGGTGAATATCAATGTAAAGAGAATATTTCATTGTTAGTCATTTTGGCCAATCTGAAAATATTATGTGTATCTAGGATACATAAATGCAAATGTGTCCAAAAATGTGTCTGTGAATGAGACAAAAATTCCTAAAATGTTTCAGATGTAATTTCTAACATCCTTTCTACAAGAATCCAACAGAATCATGTTAAATACAATACACAATATGAGATGTGGTTGGATTTTCATTACTTCCAGAAAAAAGCTTTTGGAATTTTCATGTAAATATACTTTGTTAGTGGAAAAATTCAACTAGTGTGTGTGAAACTATAGTGTAAAAAAAGTGTGTTTTAAAAGACTTTATTTTCACCCACTGATTATGTTTGCTATAGGACGCTTTTTAAAAATACAAGAAATTAAGTGAATAAAATTTATTTCATGTAAATAATTTTTTTATTGTAGTGTTTGCATTATAAATTGTATACGCTACTTCAGGTGATGTAATAGATTTGAATAATAATATAATCAGTAATATGCAATATGCAAGTAAAGATATTATTAATGGTTTAAAATAGCCATCAGTGTGCCCATTTAAATCTGATTCTTTTGTTGTTTGCCAAGAAGATCTAACTGTGTCATCTAATAGCACTTTGTGTCTTTGCCAGCCTTTTACAGCAGTTCTGCCTGTTTGTGAAAAAAAGGCGAAACAATTATCATTTAATTTTAATGGAACACTGTGTGCAGAAAATAAACTTGCTTGAAACCAGTCCTATCTTATACATTTCACTTATTTTTCTTCTTGTTTACTTTTTTTCTCTGCAGTATGTAAGTATGAGATGCGGCCTGTCACCACAGCATTAGCCACCATTGTCATCTTCCTCTAAGCAAATCAATGAGAACAGCCCTACTTCCTCCACTCCCTCTCCCCATCGCTCAATTCCTCTGAATGTCATACCCATTGCCCATTGTCACTGTATTAACCGTAGGCTAGCTTAAAAGTAATTGGAAACTGACGCCATCCAGAGCTCCAATTAACGCTCCCACCAAAAGTCCCCTGTTCTGTGTAATCCACTATAATAGCTCCATGTTTTGGGGGACGGCGGGTTGCCCGTGTTCATCGTTCACCTCCTGACATTGGGCTCTTCAGCTATATACAAAAATCCCCCCGTTTGCAATAATCTCAATTTCCAGCATTTGTCTCCCTATCTCTCACTCCGTGGTGTTTGCTCGCAGTCATTGCGTATGTATCGCGGGAGCAGGAGGTGTAATTGACTGCTGACGACTTGGCGACAGGATTGTTAATTATTACCTCAGGGAACAGCGACCGGGGGAGAGTTCAGCTCTTCCACTCAGAGCACTTAAACAGCCGTGACTACTGCACTTACCATATTCAAATGCATACCGCTCTGTGCTGTTTGGTGTCAAACCTCTCACTGTGATAGAGAAAGAGGAGCTTCAGAAATATGGAGTGAAAGTACAATGCAATATTGTCCAGATGAAGAATGACTACTTAGTCTTTCAGTTTGGAATCACCAAGTATTTGAAACATTAGCTGCTAATGATAAAGACCAATCCAGTGAGAGCAGTCGCTAGCTGATAGAATAATGAAGCATGCGAATGGATTAATAATTATATAATATGATTAACTGCTCATTTAATATCACAATCTTTGACTGACAACTCCCTAAACTACCAAGCTACACAACTACCCTTATAGTGTACTGAAATGTACTATATATCCTAGACTTTATTAAACTGTTTTTTAAAGTTGAAGTGTGTAATTTCTGTAGCACAAGCCTCGTCAAACCTATTTCCTAAAGAAAATGTATGTGGTGCTTGCTAATATGCTGCTACAGTAAGAAATTGAACTGTGTGTCAGTACACTGGCACAAGTCAAAATAGCCATTCTCTATGTTTCCACAATATTCTGGGGCTACATTGTTCTGGGTCATTGCTAGTTTGTTGCAAGGGGGGATTTAGTGTGTTTTGGGATGTTGATCAGCAGTTGCAAGGGTGTCACTAAATGGTTGCTTACTGTTCCATGTGAAAAAATCTCACTGCATATGTTTAACGTACAGAGGTGGTCAAAATTATTGGAACACTAGTATTTTCACCAGCTAAAAAATGGTCAGTTATTTTTACATTTTGCTAGTGTGTCAGTAGGGAATGTCAGTTTACATTTCCAAACATTCATTTTTCCATTAATTGTTGTAATCCAGTGAGAGTTTTGTTTGCACAAAGAGTCTGACAACCGTCAGTGCTCCACACAGAGATCTGATCTCACCATCATCAGTCTGTCTGGAATGACATGAAGAAACAGAACAAACTGAGACAGACTAAATCAACATCTCCAAGATTCTTCAAGAGACCTACCTACAAAGTTACAGTATTGTTAAAAGTTTTAGGCACTTGCTGTGAAATGCTGTAAAATGAGAATGCTGTCAAAAACAATGTCATGTATAGATTTTCTCTATCAATTAACTTCTATTAACTAAATTAAATCAACATTTGGTGTGACCATCCTTTGCGTTTAAAGCAGCTTTTGCCCTCGGTGCACTTGCACTTCAGATAGCTTTGCAGGTAGATTTCATGAAGCATCGTTGTCACAGTTTTTCTGGATTTAGTCTGTCTTAGTTTCTTCATGCCATTCCAGACAGACTGGATGATGATGAGATCAGATATATGTGTGGAGCACTGGCTTTTGTCAAACTTTTTTTTACAATTTTACAATTAATGCCAAAATGAATGTTTGGAAATGTAAACTGATATTTAAAGGTAGCATGGTGGACCAGTGGGTAGAACTGTTGCATCCAACTTCAGTAGCCGCGTTTCCACTTTCGAGCTTAAACCGGGCGTGCTAGTGCGTGCCAGGGCCAGTCGCGTTTCCACTGTCACTTCCGGGGCTTGATCGTGCCTCGCCGGGGCTTCCTCGGGACCAACGGCCAGGGTTTTTGGCCCGACGAAAACCTTGGTCCAAAGCGGGCCAGCTGGGGTTATGAACAAATACGGAGTTTCTCCGCGTTTAGAGAGCTCAGCACTGCGGATCATTTCAGAGAGATAACAGCTTTAACACCAGCATTAAACACTTTTTTAAATAAGTCAAGGTCAAAACTCACTTTCAGCCAGTAGCGAGTGTTTGAAATAACTTGATCCAATGTGGATTATAATCAACATACAAAGCAGAAATATTTATAAATGATGCAAAAGACTATGCACGCTGGGCATTAACATTACCATAGTAACCATGGTAAATATGACCGCTTAAAGAAATCAGACGTCAGCTTCTTATTCTCTATCACCATCGTGTATTTATTTAGTAACTTATATTATCTGTCATAAGCCTCGTCTCGAGAGTTTAGCTCACGTTGCCTTAAAAAATATAATAATGTTTTTGTTCGGGAGCTTTTATAAAAATAGAGATATTATCATTCATTCTAAATGTGACGGCTACTGTGGCTGAAAATAAACAGAAACAGACTCGACTGAATAAGCAGGCTATTTTCATAAGCATTAAAAATAAATAAATAAAATAGAAATAAGTGTATTTATGTGTGATTAATTTTGAGTCCTGATAAATTAAATCAATATGATCAATGTATCACTTATTCTATAGTTAAAACATCGATGCTTTTGAATTTGAATATATAACAAAGCATGCAAACAAACGGCCGCTTTTATCATGTTCGTTTTGTGATCGTGCTAGTTCCAGTGACTTATTTCTTTGTTTTCTGAAAACTTCTCTTTGTTGGTGAAATGATGAGGTTGCATGACGTTGTTCTGAGAGGCCTGTTTTAGTGACGCGCAGCAGAGCTTCAGGCTCCACTGTGGAAACCCTGCGCTATTCTGGCCTCGGTGCTACTGGCCCGAGGCTATGAGCCCTGCCCGGCCGGCTTTAAGCCCTGGCTCGCACTGGCCCGACAGTGGAAATGCGGCTAGTGAGACCTACTCTGTCTCTCTATCAAAATGTCTATATTTGAAAAAAAGGTTGAGCAGTTTGCATCAGTGGATATAGCTTTTGGTCATTTAACATTTCTATTTTAAAACAGTTAACTGATATTCGCAGCTTTTAGATATCTTTCAACTTTAAACTAGCGCTTGGAATTTGTGCTATGCTTCTGTGAACAGTAAACCCTGCCTACTTTAATTTAATTGGCCATCTTAATTATTTTTACATTGATGAGTACTGTTAGACCACTGAGACAGACCAGGCTGAAAATTTTACTTTTAAATATTTTTGTCTTTCTAACAATAAGAGCTCTGTTTAATGGAGCGCAGCAAACAAGTGAAAGAATTAAAAAATATTGGGGGGACAGTTTGGCCATTTCTAATTATTGTCCCCCTCAGTGTTTAGGGTGTTTAAGGCCTTGATTCATACTACTGTATAAAGAACATACTTTTTTAATGATTGCAAAGTAATTAGTTATGGAAAAGAGGTACAGTACCTACTCAGAGAGAATGCTATTTTAAGCCTGGAACACACCAAGCCGACGGTCGGCCGTCGGGCAGTTTTTGTGTGTCGGCCGACTAAGTTTCCTCAGTGTGTTCCGCACCGTCGGCTGAAATTGGTCCTCGTCGGCTTTTCTTCTGCCGATTCGACATGTTGAATCGGCGTTGGGCCGTCGGTGAAAGAGGGAACTCTGATTGGCTGTTCGGCTGTTCAGTGAACGAGTCAGTGGACGAGAATAACAGCAAAACAGCGAGCAAAGTCAAAACGGTACAGATAGAGGCTGTTCTAATGATATGTCATCTTACCTGATTGTTCCTTGGCAAATATTTCAATATTAACACGAGAGGAGTGGAATAAAGAAAGTGTTTAGCAGGATTATTATTCAAAACAGTAAGCAAGCGCTGCTTTGTTTACGGTTTGCATAACTTCAGCCGGCAGCGTCAGTTTCCCTTTTTGAATGGCGAATATGGACGAATATATCTGCAGAAATAGACAGTTGTCTCTTTTACACGCAGGCGCAGAACGCGCATTCTACCTAACAGTCGGCAGTAGTTCTCTCGTGTGTTCAAGTGCAGCTTTTTACCCCGACGCGAGGCGACAACACAGTTGGCTTTCATCAGCGCTAGTTCGTTTGGCGTCAACTTGGTGTGTTCCAGGCTTTAGAACTTATGCGCAAAATTGGAATATCGCACAAAACATTTGAGAACAAGCACTGTTTCCATCCGATGAGTCAAAGAGAACAAAATTGTAACGTCCTGATAAACTGGCACTATACAATCACTAAGAAAAGTAGGAGAAGATACTGAATATAATAATTGTTGAATATAATAAGTGTTGTTGGATTAGGAGAGCTACTTAGAAGTGGTACAAGTAATCTCAATACACAAAAACAACGCAACCATCTTGCCCACTATTTTAGACAATTTTGACAAAAATGGTATATGTGCTGAAACCTACTGAGTATTGCAATGAATAAAGTTGCATGACATACAGCCAAGTATGGTGAACCATACTCAAAATTTGTGCTCTCCATTTAACCCATCAAAAGTGCACACACACCTGGAGCAGTGGGCAGCCATTTATGCTCAGCGCCCGGGGAGCATTTGGGGGTTCAGTGCCTTGCTCAAGGGCACCTAAGTCGTGGTATTGCCGGGCCGAGACTCCAACCCACAACCCTAGGGTTAGGTGTCAAACTCTCTAACCACTAAGCCATGACTTCCCCCAAACATTAAACATCTGGTAAAGATTTAGCAGCTACTGTACATTCATCCAAAGCAATTTACCTTGCATTCAAAGCATACATTTTATCATTGCATACATTCTTTGAGAAACAAACCCATCATGCCAATGCTAGAGCAAAAAAAAAGTGCAATTTTTTAGCTAAACCAAGTTGATTGATTGATTGATTCCTTTATTGTCATTGTACAGCGTACAATGAAATTTTTATACTTTCCAACGTACACAGCAAGTTGTTATGCAGAGATCACCATTTAGCAGATCCAAACCCCAAAATAATTCCATTTGGACCAAGAATCCGTCCATTATGCAATTCACTTGTCCTATCTAGGGTCATGGGGAATTTAGTATCTCAGACCATAAAAAGGTGCTAGGTCTAAGTCACTTTGGATAGAAGCATCCACAAAAAAAAAAAAAAATTAACCATATGCTCACACCATGGTAACCCAAGGTGATCTCCCATGATCCATCCATATACTATAACCAAGCCAAACCTTGCATATCTTTTGAGATCAGATGAGCCCACTGGACCATGAATCAATGCTTTTAAATTCTATAGACTACTTAATAGTAATACTGTTCTCTAATCCAAATGTTACCATTGTTTTTTTACACTGTGGTATTGTTGGTGCCAACCTAAAATTGACAATGAATCACAGGCTATTTTGGACCCTCTTTTCATAAATCTCCAAACAATATACAGGCTGAAACATTGTGAGTCGTGATTATTTTTGAAAAATAATATTTGACTTTTTGGATCTTAATTTGAATAACCCTGCTGTGAACATTAATGTTGGTCATTTTGTTTTTCATCACTGTTAAAGTAGCTAAACTGGTCTTTCCATTGTCCATAACTTTTACTTTGTGATCTTTATTACTGATTTCTTACAGAGATCATCATTATTTGACATCTTTATTATGTATTTCGGCACACGCAGGTCGGGAGGAAGTTTTACTCAATCAGAACATTAACATGGGTCTGAACTAGAGATTAACTTTAAATTTACAGATGAGGAGGTCTAAATAAAATAAAGTGCACCTACAGTTAGCCTACAAGTATCGCATCAGAATCGAGTGAGAAAACGCTGAATTTCGAATTAAAATGCCTTAAAGGTGCCATCTGTCATGTCTGGCAAAAAAATCAAGTCATACTCCACATTCCATACCAGATGGGGGCAGTATGCCTCAATAAAGTGAATTGGTCTACTCTAGAGTAACAAACGAGAAACGGCATAGTCTCTATGCTCCGCCCCTACCTTCACAACAACAACCCTACAGCCATAGCCGAAGCCTAAGAGTACGTTTTGCCTCCAGAGGAACGTTGGGTGATGTCAAGTGATTTTGAAACATGACATCTTCAAACTACTCCCCTTCACCTTTACCAGTGAATATGTTCCTATTCATTTTGTTCATATTACATTTTGAGTTGTATATACACATTTTTTTGAATTAAATTAATTTGACAGACAGCATTCTGTCAACATCATTGGTCAACATCAGACAGCTGATGTTGACCAAGCTAGCGCCAACCAACGTAACCAGAGCTGCCAAATCTCAAGCATTCACCATGAGACACACGCAATTGACTCTTTTCACACGCTTTCACGCCACACATCAATTTTCTCACGTACAGAAAAACCACGAAGCAAAGAGGACACAGAGACCAACAGACTAAGTTAGACAGAGCAGGTTAGTTATGATATAAAAAAATGGGTAAGTTATAGCTAACGTTAGCTAATTATCAAACGCAGCTACGGTTAGCCATCGCTAACATTAGCACGTTTATCGAACAGCCTTCGATACATTTCTATGTTATAACTTCACGAAAAAAAATACACAAACATATAAAGCAAACTTCTAGCGAAATACTAACAGCATCTAACTTACCAATCCAAAAGAAATGTTGCAAGTTCGGTGTCGAACCTCATTTCTTTCAGGTCCATCAGTTGTCTCCAGTGATTGAAAGCAGTGCCGATGTTTACTCTGGTTCGGCTCCTTTTCTTATCGGATTTGATTTGTGATTCCGAGCGCGGTTGTTTCCCTGTAGCGGGTGGTGGTCTCTTGCCAAGGGCTTCAGTAATCCTTCCACTCTCTTCCCTGAACTGAAATGAAGTAGTGGGCTGTACTTTCCACACGATTGACATCAGGTATAAGTACGCCCACAAGCCGTGCGAGTTATTAGTGTATTGCAGGTTGGCTGGTGGTTATGTTGCCCGCATACCGCCTCCCATGGCCGAAACTGGTATTACGACACCTGTCGGGCCGGGGCTAGTAATGCTAATGCTAATTAAGGTTGATATCTCTGCAGCACTATAACTTGACATTTTTTAATGACATCATCGCCCTTATTTCTTCTCATTCTTTTGATGCGTGTAGGTCATTTTTTTTATATTTTTACCTCAATTTTTTCACATGGCACCTTTAATTCACTAAAAGTTTTTACGCTCGCTTGTTTTTGACTTGAAAAAGTGTTAACGTGAATAATTGGAATGCATTTTGCAAATAAATTCCTCCAAGCATTGAAACGGTGTTTGTTCAAAAATATTTTGCACGATATTCCAATTTTGAGCTTAAGTTAAAATCCCAACTTTGTATGGAAACCCGGCTACTGTTGCTGTTTAATTACATGACGAATCGTTCATGGTGGAGAAAATTAATCGTAGATGGAGGTTTTAATCATAGGTTAGAATTCGTTTTGTTAATCTAAGTTTAAAATTAAGTGGTGCAACACAACTTGGTTTAAAATACAACCCAGATCATCAAATCCTTGATTAACTCTAAACTTTGCTTAAATTAATCCTTGTTGGTTCAACCCACCCCATAATGTTGGATTCCCATCTGTAATTTGATAGCCGAATGAAAGGAGTATACCTGGAAGGGCACAAAGCGTTTAAAGATGGCTGTAGCTGGCCCACTTGCCCTTGCCCTTAGTATAACATTCAAGGGGAGAAGAGTATCCCTTTGTTATCATCCTTCTCTCTCTTGCAATTATCACCCTCTCCACTTCCCCTGCCCTGCGGAGCCTGAGAGCTGAGCCGGTTGAAGACGAAGAATAGCTACATTTATAATTTTTTTTTTTACTCCCTCTCACTCCTCACTCTCCATAGATTAATTTTCCAGGAAGCCCTGTCACTGCCCATACGGGGAGGCTGAGGGAGAGAGAGAGAGAGAGAGAAGGAGAAAAAGAGAGTAGAAAATGAGGGGAGGGGAGAGATTGGGGCTATGGTGCAAAAGCCTTTTCGCTTTCCTTTTTTCTCCTTCTTTTTTTTCTTTGACAGATCATTTTCATGCGGGGGTATCAGGGGGTCTGGCCGATAATTGGCATGCAGATTGCTACTGATGGCGTCCTGCAACAGAAGAAAAGAGCCGGCTAGTTAGAATAATGAGCCAGCCGTTCTGATGGATGGCCGAGAGAGGAGGTCATACAAAATGTTTCAGACACAATCCAAACCCCGTTCCCCTCCCCTCACCTCTGCACAAGCGCCGCCAATATCCCTACTTCTCCTTTAAAGAGCCTCTCTTTGCCTGATATTACATTATAGCTCTCCGATCTCTCGCTCTCCCTCACTTCCTTATACTTTACTTCACTTGGATCCACTTTAACTTCCTTGTGCTTGCTTTCCTCTTCCAGCTTTTAGTTCATATTTACCTTCTTTTTGTTTAAAATAATACCTCAAGGCCTTGATGTCACAATATGGTTGTGATATAAATAAACCGCAGTGTGTTGTATTATATACAGTACATTGGCTATATTCATGTTAGATGATGCCATGCCATTAAAAGCATTGTCTGCATTTGGCAATTAACTGATGGTGTTAAGTGGCTTCTTTTCATCAGTTCCATAGAAAAGGCTGGTTGGTGAGAAATTCTCTCTTCATTCAGTTTCCAAATGTTATAAATAAGGCTTTATACTGTCATTTCTAAAGGGCATCTAATAGGGGTGCTGTTGAAATATATTTCATCATATTTCATGTTCTCTCTTATTTTAGAAGTCATCTGCTTTATTTGTGTAGAAAATAGCACATTAGATGCATGGCTAGATGTTTGTATCCTTGTGCTAAGGAGTGCAATTGATAAGACCAAAGCTATTTCATTTTAAGACATGAAAGGGAACGTACAAAGTAAGCTGATTTGTATTTGTATAACCTACATAAATTCAGCTTTTGTTTGAAAAGATGTCTGACATTCCTTAGTGACATGGCAAGTTTGCCTTCAAAAACATATTTTTAATTGTTTGTATTGTATATACATGTGCCGTTTAAAAAATAAATGCAATAACATTTTGTGGGTGATGCATTTTTTTATATTTTTGAAAGACGTTTCAGTCACACTTTCAGTTCTCACTAACTATTAACTTAACATGCCGCAATAAATTCCTGAGTTGCTGCTTATTAATAGCAGGTGATTCTTAAGTTTAGGTTTAGGGTATAGGATTAAGAGATAAAAACCTAAAATTTGGTCATGCAAAATGAGGCATTATTATTTATAAGTACTAATCAAAATGCTAATATGCTGGTAAAATGCATACTAATAAGCAACTAGTTAATTTTGAGAATTGGTCCACAATTCTAAAGTGTTACCAAAGTTTCTTACACTCACCAAAGCCTTGAATTTAGTCATAATCATGACATATATACAACTGTTTAAAAGTCTGAGGTCGGCAAGATTGCTTGATTGATTGCCTTACTGGAAATAAGTGCTCAAAAAGGCTGCACTGAATCAATCAAAAATACAATAAAAACAGTAATATTGTGAAGAATAAGTTACAATTTTAAATAATTCAATATATTTCATAGCAAAAAATTAAGCATCCATTACTCCATTCTTCAGTGTCAAATTATCCTTCAGAAATCACTGTAATATGCTGATTTGGTGCCCAAGAAATATTTATTTTTATTCTTATTCAGGATTTTCTTTGATCTTTTGTCACAGGCTATATTTTACTGTCATATAAAATGTATGTGTGTGTGTGTGTGTGTGTGTGTGTGTGTGTATATATATATATATATATATATATATATATATATATATATATATACATTTTGCATAAAGATTTTGGATTTTCTAAAAATTGTCATTAAAATAATGTGAAAATAACAACATTTAGCTTTTCAACTGATATCCTGGCAGTATTTGTTATGCTGCCCAACATGTATACTGATTTATTTTAATTATATATATATTAATTATATATATATATATACAGTACAGACCAAAAGTTTGGACACACCTTCTCATTCAAAGAGTTTTCTTTATTTTCATTACTATGAAAATTGTAGATTCACACTGAAGGCATCAAAACTATGAATAAACACATGTGGAATTATATATGGAATTATATACATATCAAAAAAGTGTGAAACAACTGAAAATATGTCATATTGTAGGTTCTTCAAAGTAGCCACCTTTTGCTTTGATTACTGCTTTGCACACTCTTGGCATTCTCTTGATGAGCTTCTTGTTGGCCCTTTTGCCTTCTGTCTGCGGTCCAGCTCACCCCTAAATCATCTCGATTGGGTTCAGGTCCGGTGACTGTGGAGGCCAGGTCATCTGGCGCAGCACCCCATCACTCTCCTTCTTGGTCAAATAGCCCTTGATGCTTTCAATGTGACTCTACAATTTTCATAGTCATGAAAATAAAGAAAACTCTTTGAATGAGAAGGTGTGTCCATACATATATATATATATATATATATAATATATAATAGTCTAATAGTATTCTATTCAGCAGAAGATGTATTATTATGAACATTATTATTATACTGTCATTATATGTAATAGCTTCTCTTGATATAACCGGTCTTTAAAATCAGTATTGTGTGTATACCTTTTTATTAAAACATTACATAGTTCCTAAAGCTGGCCTTCGTCTAATCATTTGGATTTGACTAAATCTCTAGCTGAAACACCAGCTCAGGGTTTCTTTGCAATGCCTTGAGGAAAATTTCAGTTTAAAGATACAAAGTTCTCAATAGCACATTGACAAGAGGATTTGTGGTGTTGGGCCTTACAAATATCAACCACCATCAACCAGAAACCTGTTCACCTCTGCAGGCGGCAGTAATTATTTTCTGAATGAAGGCAGGTATTGGAATGCTGACGCACCCTGTTTCTGGCTTTGTGTTAAAACCAGAGGCTTTGAACATTTCTTTTTTTTAATCTCTCCTTTTCTTTTCTTCACTGTTACCTGAGGTCTTAACTCCCATATCTGTAACCACATAACTACTCTAACTAAACCCCACCCATTGTGTCACTGCTTATCTGTCTCTCTAACTTAAATATATGGTTGTTCTCTCACTCACAGAACATTTGGCAATGTTGAAACCGTCCCCTGTCAATGGCCAGTATTTCCCTTCTGCTCTTCTTCATGAATTTGCACCATGATGTCAGAATGGGCCTGGAGGGTGTGGTGAGGCCTATAGTTAAAGCTTCTCACACAAAGGAAGCTGTCACTACCACACCGCCCCATGAATGCCGTCCCTCCTCACTGATCGCTTCTAATCCCTGCAGCTATACTGATAATTAGCCTGGCCTGTCATCCAGCTCGGCACAGCCTCCTCTCTTTGATCACCTCCAGCACAGGTAACGCAGCAGAGGAAGGCTGATTCAGTGTGGAGGTAAAGAGGACACGCGCTTAACTCAGTGTTTCCCAACTTTTTTTTCACGTCGTATGTCGCCCCACAAAAGCTTAAGTACCCCTTCAGTGCCACCCTGTAAATCTCACCCACATAACCACTAGTAAAACACACAGCAGTTTGTAGAAAGCCTGAAGGGAATTCATTGCAAAACAGTTGAGGCAGGCAGTAACAAAAACATCTTGATAAAGAGCTAAGATTATCACTAAAGTGTGGGGAAGGTGTGTGTGTATTTTTTATTTTTTTTAAGACTATTGCAGATTTGTAAGGATTTCAGTACATGTTTGCATTTCATTGTGGTATGGATATTTTAGTATTTTTGGTGCGATGAGGAAAGAAGGAAAGAGCACTATTATATAAATCTACCTCTGTGCAGTGGTTTTAATATACAGTACATGCATCGACTACAAATTGTCTTGGGTTCTTGTGCTATGATTTATTGATGGTTTGATTTTGATTTTATACATTTTTATTGGCATATTTGAAAACAATATAATAGTTTTCATCAGGCATTAGAAACCAATTTGTAATATTATATTTATTAAAACTTACACCAAATAACCAGAAGAGAATTTTTTGTTGTTGCTGTTTTGTTCCTGTAATGTAGCAGTTGACTTGGAGTCACTTAAAATAATAATCTAAATAATAAACAAATTATTTTACACATTTGTGCTTGGTGATTTTTAACATTACTATAAATTATACACTTGCTTAATTATGATACCATGTTATGTGTGTGTCTCAGTCTGTTGTTGAAGTTATTTCATTTTATATATGCAATATGTGTAATGTATCCATTTATGTAATTAACATATAAATCATATAAAAAAGATTTTCCCAAAGCCTTTTTGTATCTTTAAACATTCAGAGACCAGAAGCTACTTTTCCTTGGCTAAAAATCTGCACATATTTATTGGTCACTTGTCATTTAACATTTAAGACATTTTATCCAAAGCAATTTACAGTTCAAAGCATCAACCTTTCCAGTGAGTTACATCACCTTCACTGCTGCAGTTTGCAAGTGCTGTGTATTCAGGATTAGTTGCTAATCGGGATAGTCCAATTTTCTGCAGGTCGTGAGTATTGTCATAGAGATGCCAGGGACTGAACCAGGACCTGAAATCTCCGAGGCATATGCGCTATATGACCACCGAGCTATATCCTCTTATTAGCATGATTCATATTCCCGAACAAACTCAAACCTTGAAAATTCAGGAAACGCTAACTTTAAAGCCTGTACTAAATCCGAGCTGCGCTTTCATCAGCTTTTGCACAGAGGAAGTGTCCGTCCCAGAGGGTCCTCGCTGCAAACATAATCTCTTGCACACCCCCATCAACGCCAAACAGAAAGGGAACAAATTCACTGTCTCATCCTCATTCTTTCTGTCGTGCCAAGAAGCTGTATACAGTACACTGCAGATCAAAGCCTTAATTGAAAAATAATTATAGGCACTTAATCATGGGAGGCGGTGGGCTAATTGAAGCAAAAACAAGGCAGCGAGTGGAGGCCCTCCGAATCGTAGCAGAAAGAGGATATTGTGTGAGCTCCCGTCTTTAATAAAGCATCGTCTTCAATCCCCCATTGTCTCCCAGATTAAATTGGAGAGGGCTATTAGCAGAGTTAATTGGCTCTCTAATTTAGATCTGGCCAGTCTCAATGCATAACGGATGTGAGTCGCAGCGGCCCATGATGGGCTCACTCTGTCACACCATATTGCCAGACCTGATTGGTTAATGGCTCTGGAATCTGCAAAGTTTGGGCCCATCCTTCAATTGCAGGGGACCTCGTTCTTCCTGGAGGTATCTCCACCCTCAACTCACTTGTCAAGTTATTCTTCATTCCTGTGTAATGGAAAGCAGCTTCAGACCTACTCATGACTGTGCTTGCAAGTTATTTTGACGAAACAATGTTGCTGATCCCTAGAGTGAGTTTATGTTTCCCGGTAAGGATGAAGAGCTATGCGTTTTAATAAATTCACCCTGTGACCTCACTATCTGCGAGGGTCTGACCCGGAAGGCTAACGCATTAAATGAACACTCCACTGTTTTTGAAAATAGGCTCATTTTCCAACTCCCCTAAAGTTAAACAGTTTTATTTGACTTTGTTTTTTATTTATTTGTTTTTTGAATCCATTGAGCCGATCTCCGGGTCTGGCGATAGCACTTTTAGCTTAGCTTAGCATAGATCATTGAATCTGATTAGATCGTTAGCATCTCGCACAAAAATGAACAAAGAGTTTGGATATTTTTCCTATTTAAAACTTGACTCTTCTGTGGTCACATCGCGTACTTAACAGAAAATGAAAAGCACCCATGGTACGGCAGAAAACTTCCCTGATTATTATGCTGGAATGAGAGTATAGTTCCTAGCCATATTTGCCTGGAAAATCGCAAATTTTCATTTTCCATCATTTGTTTTGTACAAAATGTCACCACAGAAGAGTCAGGTTTTAAATAGGAAATATATAGAAACTCTTTGGCCATTTTTGAGCGAGATGCTGATGGTCTAATCAGATTCAATGATCTATGCTAAGCTACAGCTAAAGTGCTACCGCTAGACCCAAAGATTGGCTGAATGGATTCAAAAATGGTAAAACACAATTGTTTTACTCTAGTGGAGTTGGAAAAAGAGCTTATTTTCAAAAATAGTGGAGTGTTCCTTTAAGTCCAGCTATTGGTAATATACAGGTCCTTCTAAAAAAATTTGCATATTGTGATAAAGTTCATTTTCCATAATGTAATGATAAAAATTTGATAAAAATAAAAAAAAATGATAAAAATTTTAGATTCATTGCACACCAACTGAAATATTTCAGGTCTTTTATTGTTTTAATACTGATGATTTTGGGATACAGCTCATGAAAACCCAAAATTCCTATCTCAAAAAATTAGCATATCATGAAAAGGTTCTCTAAACGAGCTATTAACCTAATCATCTGAATCAACTAATTAACTCTAAACACCTGCAAAAAATTCCTGAGGCTTTTAAAAACTCCCAGCCTGGTTCATTACTCAAAACCGCAATCATGGGTAAGACTGCCGACCTGACTGCTGTCCAGAAGGCCATCATTGACACCCTCAAGCAAGAGGGTAAGACACAGAAAGAAATTTCTGAACGAATAGGCTTTTCCCAGAGTGCTGTATCAAGGCACCTCAGTGGGAAGTCTGTGGGAAGGAAAAAGTGTGGCAAAAAACGCTGCACAACGAGAAGAGGTGACCGGACCCTGAGGAAGATTGTGGAGAACGACCGATTCCAGACCTTGGGGGACCTGCGGAAGCAGTGGACTGAGTCTGGAGTAGAAACATCCAGAGCCACCGTGCACAGGCGTGTGCAGGAAATGGGCTACAGACAAGCAGCACTGGACTGTTGCTCAGTGGTCCAAAGTACTTTTTTCGGATGAAAGCAAATTTTGCATGTCATTCGGAAATCAAGGTGCCAGAGTCTGGAGGAAGACTGGGGAGAAGGAAATGCCAAAATGCCTGAAGTCCAGTGTCAAGTACCCACAGTCAGTGATGGTCTGGGGTGCCATGTCAGCTGCTGGTGTTGGTCCACTGTGTTTTATCAAGGGCAGGGTCAATGCAGCTAGTTATCAGGAGATTTTGGAGCACTTCATGCTTCCATCTGCTGAAAAGCTTTATGGAGATGAAGATTTCGTTTTTCAGCACGACCTGGCACCTGCTCACAGTGCCAAAACCACTGGTAAATGGTTTACTGACCATGGTATTACTGTGCTCAATTGGCCTGCCAACTCTCCTGACCTGAACCCCATAGAGAATCTGTGGGATATTGTGAAGAGAAACTTGAGAGACGCAAGACCCAACACTCTGGATGAGCTTAAGGCCGCTATCGAAGCATCCTGGGCCTCCATAACACCTCAGCAGTGCCACAGGCTGATTGCCTCCATGCCACGCCGCATTGAAGCAGTCATTTCTGCAAAAGGATTCCCGACCAAGTATTGAGTGCATAACTGAACATAATTATTTGAAGGTTGACTTTTTTTGTATTAAAAACACTTTTCTTTTATTGGTCGGATGAAATATGCTAATTTTTTGAGATAGGAATTTTGGGTTTTCATGAGCTGTATGCCAGCATATTGATGATGCCTGTATGTATCATCAATATTAAAACAATAAAAGACCTGAAATATTTCAGTTGGTGTGCAATGAATCTAAAATATATGAAAGTTTAATTTTTATCATTACATTATGGAAAATAATGAGCTTTATCACAATATGCTAATATTTTGAGAAGGACCTGTAGAAAAGGTCTTTATTTTCATCCAGCATCCTGAAGCCTTTTTCGGAGAACTTGAGCCTGCCGTATCCAGCACCGATGGGACTATATCAGTTTCTAGCATCTGTGTTTCCTCTCTGTTAGAACAAAAAACTATTTCAATGTCACTTGAATTCACTGGTCTTTCTGCGAGAGCCGCGCTGGATGCTGTATCGTCTGCTTGGTGTTGTGTATTAGTAGATGCTGCTCATTGAAGCCGGGGCCCCCAGGCGTTCATCTTGAAGGATTTGAAATCCTCCGTCTGTCGGCTGAAAGCGGCAACGCTGGCATTATGGAGCTTCGGGATGGACAGAAGATAAAGAACAAGGACACAGAAGATTGTGAGGAACTGTGGATTGAGTGTTTCAACACTTATTTCGAGTGTGAAATGTGGGTAAAAATCCTAATTGTCCTCTTCTTGACTGGCCCACATTCAGTGTGAAATCCTCAGGGCTTGTTGAGAAGTACAAACAAACTGTTTCCGCTTGGGGCTTCGGAGAATGAAAAGAGAATGAAAAGAAACACTCTTATCAAGGGCTCTGCAAATTTGTTTCCTGCTGTGATACAAGCGACTTATTCTCAACACACTGCGCCCTCTAGTGGCAGCTGAGCTGTAATAGCAATTAGGCATCAATCTAGTGGTTAGTGAGGAAGAGTTGCAGAGGAAGTAAGCCAAGTAACCATGGGTAAAAGGCTGTAAATGGCACCCTATTTGTCACCATTTTCCCTGGAGAGTCTTTCATCTTGGCCAACACTGCGCGGCTCAGGTTCTTTTCTCGGAGACTTTGCTAATGGAGGGTCCACAATGATTGCAGCTACTCAGGCTATCAGAGCTCAGAGGCAGAGACAGAATTTAAAGGCCAGGAACCTTTATGTCTCTTTATGAGGATGCAAGCCATTCCAGGTCATGGTGTAAAATAGGACAAACAATCGTCAGGCTGCTGCTGAAAGAGTGGTAGGAAGGCAGGTTGTTCGTTGCCGGGTGAGAAACGGAGAGGGGTGTTATTCAACATTTAATCTCATTTTGAGATGAATGTGTGCTGATAAGAATGGCAAGGAACCCAACTCTGTTGACCGAGAGATAAGAACATGCAGCCAGGCTATTGTGGGGAATGTAGCCTGCGTGGTCGCTTTTAATTTTTGGTCAGAACTTACAGCTACCTCACTTGTTGCAAACCACTAAAAAGTGAATAATAAAAACATTGATGTAGGATTTACTTTGAAAAAAGATTTTCACAAGCAATTACAGAAATGGCAATTAGCGTGAACATTTAACGTAGAAAACAAAATATTATTTTATTGTCAAATGTAATTCAATAATCTATTTTTATTTACAGTTTAGCAAACTTTTTCTCAATACTTTCTCATTAGCTACTGTTTGATTTTAGTGAATTTATTTCTACCACTGCTATAAGCACGATCATGACATGCTTTAAAACAAATTAAATCTATAAAGGTTACTACTAACTATAGTTTTAATAATCGTTCAACTTATATGAGAATAGGGAAGTACACAACAAAGCCATTAATGATAATGACACTGATATTGTTGAAATCACTCTTTTCCCAGCTGATGGAAAATAAAGGCATCACAGCCAATCAGAATCCATCTGACTTTAAAGAGCTTGAGTACATAACTGCAGAATGCTTATGAAAATAAACAGAACATTATTGTCTATTAGTGTGGATTATAATATGGTTATCATTATAGTTATCTTTTATGTTATCGTTCTTGGTGTGATTGTCTATCATTTAGTAGCCTGCTTCCTCCATTCATGTAGAGCTTCCTTAACAACTAAAGATATTAAATATTTTGTCAAATTATATTATTATATTATTTATATAACATTATGTTGAGAAAAAAACAAAACTAAAATATGAAATGACTTGACAATTAATTTTCATGAGTGCAGAATCAGTACATGCTTGTGTCAGCTAGTAATAATGCTTGATGGCATTATTATAGCTGAAACAAACATGAATGTATTTAAACTCATGAAAATGAATTGTCGAATTTACAACTGTTTAATGTGAAAAATATGATAAAGCTCTGCCCATGATCAGGCAAAGAAAATCTGTAACCAAAAAAAATCACAATTCTGTTCACAATTCTCGCACATTTAACTTACTACTGTATATATTTATTTCCCCAAATTTCTCTCACATGTTCATGATTAATTCATAGTCTTCAATATCAAATTCATATTTATTTCAAATATCAATTATACTCTAAATATCACAAACTTGTCCCAATGATTACTTAATTATTGTATATAAAAATCTCACAGCTCATTAAATATTAGTGCTTCTTCCTGCTTGGCTGCTAAAAGTAAATGTATCCTGGACTATGTTTGGCACTACTTACACCTGAAGGTTATATTACAGCACACAAACAAGTAATGGCTTATTCTCTTGGGTACAATTTTTGGGTTTACAAATTTCCTAAAGCATAAAAAAGGCTTTTAATAATGATTCCTTGGTACCTGAACTTGTAAATTCTGGGTTTGGAATGAAAACATGTCTTTATTTGACAGTCACATCACACTTCACCATGCTCCTGGTCTACTGGCCACAGAACTCCATGCACTGGTCCCTGAGGTCCCGCCGACCTCTGAACTTCTGCGTACTCCTGCACGGTTGGCTGTTAGCTCTGCAATGGAGGACAGCTCCAAGTCGCTCTCCTCATCAGACAGCTGGAAGACAGGTATATTACAAAGCTTTTCAGTCTAATACTGAAGGCAATGTTCAAAAACAAATTATATTTCTGCTGCAAGATTTTAACAGCAATGGAAATGACTTGAGAATATATGAGTTATGAGAGAATATGTGGTTGTTTGTTGTTTTTTTACCGCTCTCTGTTTTACAATGGCAGGGCGAGGGGAGGGGCTGGATGGGGGCAGAACTCTAGTCCCACCCACAGGCTTTTTGATTGGTGTGCTTAGCTGTCTTTCCAAACTTCTTGTCAGTGTTTGGACAACAGAACCTGCGATCAAAAAACATTCATGTTAACTGACTTATAAAGTAAGATTAAACTACTTTTAATATTAAAAAGTCTACATCCCACATGAAGTTTGTTAGTTCTAAAGCTGGCATTTCAAAAATATTTGTCTAATCTGTTTTTTTTTTTTTGTGTGCTGCAGGGATGATGAACATTTGACCAAAACCCAGAAACAAGTTAGTATTATAGAATAGTTTGAGTTTGCAAACTATTCTAACTGAAACATTAATGGAAAATATGAAAATGGAAATGGTTGCATTCTGTAACTCTTTTTGGTTAAAAATGATTGAGCAAGTACATAACCAGCCAGTGTTCAAAACGATCCCATTACTTTAGCACGATTCACAACAGTTAGCATATAATAATGTTTTCTAAATTGAGTGGTATGGGTAGGTTTTAGCGGGAAATTCAAGCATGTCACCATGTCATGACCTCACATCTGTAAACATAAAGAAGTTGTTCCGGCTATTAGGCTGTATCACATGTGAGGATGATGCAGGTGGCGAATCGTTTATAGCCTTTTCTCACAGCAGCTGGAATAATTAACTGTATCATTTTCATGGCGGTTTGTAATCCAGAAAGGATTATATATTTATGAAACACAAGAATGAAGTTACATGTTATTCCAGTTTTAAAACGAAGTGGTAGACAACTAGTTCGAAGGGAGCAGTTTGCTTTTTGGGTTAAAATAATTTCTTAATATGTCATTTGAATGGTATGACAATTAAAGATTAGACAGTACAGAAATTAACATCTACACTGTAATACACACTTTACTCATAGTCACGCAATGCTGATGTTGTTAACATTAATAATTTGAGAATAAAGTAACAACAATAATAATTTGCACGCTTTGATGTGATTAAATCACCATTGGTAACATGATTATTTTAATGCTTTTTTCCTCAGTTGGTCAGAACAAACATGGCAAACTTGTTACTTGTTCAGACGACAATATACAGTGAAAATTCCTATTTGGGTCATATATTCCAAGACGTAGGCTAGAATCTGTGATTGCGAAGTACAGTAAATATCCACACCGGCGCGGTGAATGACTTCCACAGATACTCCTATGAACATTAGATTCATCCGCGCTGGAGCCGTGCCGGTGCACAACCCACGCAAGGAAGATAATTCCACAAACAACTGCAATTGCAGGTTTTTAAACAGAGATGGCGACAAAGAGGTCAGACTTACGGACTGCACTTTAAATAAAGACTGAATGATCGAGTTGTTGGAAAAAGTTGACGTAGACACACTGGCTGCGTGGCGTGAGCATCGCGTGGCTGAAGCGTCCCAGAAGCGTGGCGGATTCTGTGTCTTTACACACCAGAAGCGTGCCTGGCGCGGCGCTGGCGCGCTGCTGCTGTAGAGGGAGACAGTTGACAGACCAGACTCTTGTCTTCATGACAACAATATCAACTTTTTTTTACACACCTACACCTACGCCTACTGATAAAGCACACCGTCAAAAGTATTGACGGCTAAATAGATTATGTTTGACAGGTGCAATATTTGAAAATCGATAATTATTTATTTATTTTTTAAATTACATTTATATCTGAATTTATGTCAACCTATAGACTTTCAAATATCAAAATATCATGAATTCATATGTATTTGTGTACAAAATGACATAAAAACACATTTTCCTGTTATATTTTGCCTATTATATATAACACACGCGCGTGTCGCGGTAAAAATAGGCGTCGGTTCTATTTCTAGCATGCACGCGTTTTCCTCACCTAGGCGGTCTGTAAGCTCTAGTCTAGTCTCTAGCTCGGTCTAGTCTCACCTAGGCGGTCTGTAAGCTCTAACCTGTTAACATGGGAGCCGAATTAAAAACCGACACGCCACGCGGCTGAGACGCTTGCGCCACGCATCCAGTGTGTCGCCGGCCTTAGTTGTTGAAGTCAAGCTAGTCTAGGTTTAGCTTTTCAAGCCTGATGATTATATTTAGGGTTCAAAATTCTTAAAAGTTGTTCTTTTGTTAAGATTATCATGACAAACTTGGTAAGAATGATAAACTTTTGCTGGTCACAGAGCTTATTGTTTGCAATAATCTGCAATATAATTCAGTGGGTTATAGGTCACCTGGGTGATGATAACTTCCAGGTTTTTTTCACCTACAAAAATGTGTCCTCACTGCAGCACTATTCAGACTAATTCCAAATGGAGAAATGCAAATAAATAAACATAAAGGACTTTGGCATTTGCTCACCATGTGAATTGGGACTTTTGGGGAGTTTGGGTGTGTCAGAAGCCTCTGACAGTTCACTGTCTGTCCAATCAGGTTCAGCTGTTGGGTTCAGCAGTGATCCTGATTGGACAAGGCGCACAGAAGGGGAAGGCTTGCCCCGTGAGCTGGTGATATAGGCATTGTCCTCAACTGACTCATCCTCATCTGAACTGAAAGGTGGTGTGCTAATATGAAAAATATACATTTAAAAACATACTGATAAGGTAATGTTAAGTATAGTTAAAAAAGCTTGATATCTCAACTTTCTATTTCATATATGTCTCTAAATAGTCTGAACTAAAAGAAAGTATACCCATTCTTTTTTTGTTGTGTTTTTGGAGTCAGTTTCTGAGGTGCATTGGAGCGTGGGGTGGGTGTTGGAATAAGTGCTGGTGGCTGCTGGCTCTTGGCCCTCCGACTGGATGACTTTGAGTCCTCCCTGGATCGGATGCTTTTTTCCTTCACTAGTGTTGATTTTTTCTTTCCCCCTAAAACAAAAATATGAGAATGACTGATCTTGGTTCAGAATAGTGGCACCAAATGGAACTGCGTTGAAAGCAGATAAGTTAGACGTGCGAGTATGGGTAGTGTGGTGGCATGATAAATAACACATTTTCTTACCTTGTTTAAAAGTGCTGGGTGTTAATTTCCCCTGGATATTCTGTAGGCTTTTCACTTGCCTGATGACCTCACGTGCCAGGTTGTCTCTTTGGTTCTGAAGGTCTGGCTGCTGTCTGTATTTCTGCAGCCGCTGACCAGTCAACAGAGCACTCAGACTCTTAAAAGTTTGCTTAGAGATACCCTTGGTACCCTGCCAAAACATCATCACCTTCAACATCAGAGCAATGCTTGTTGAATGACATCATATATCCATGCATCCCCGGTCCAAAATTAACTTTTTTTTTCTTTTGCACATTTCTTTTGCGACTGATGTGTTCTTTAGTTTAGTGCTTGGATTGTACAGTGTGTCAATGATCAGACTATCATTCCTACAGATTAACTGAAATCATGCCAGGTTTCCTAAAATACTGTCTCATTTAGTATTTTATGCCTTAAATGTTAATATTGATGCTTGTTTGAGTCAATCTGTACCTTCCACAGTCCCATATTCTCCAGTTTCTCCTCCAGTGATTCTTCTAGAATGGGTCTAGACGCTTTCATCAGCTCTGACTTTCCTTTATGTAACTTTAGAACCTTCCACTGGGGTTCATCTGATTCCTCCATGCCTGAAGGTGAATGCAAATTTTGTTTTAATAATGTACACCATAGCATGATTGGTGTGTTTATGTACAGTATGCACTGCGATTAGAAACTACTGAACAACACACTCTCTTCATCTTCCTCCTCTGAATCCTCAGGAGAATCTTGGGCTTTTTGCAAAACCACTGGAGCTACCAAATGAGAGACACAAAAGTGTCAAACCACATTAAATTCGAATCAAAGCAACAATATTTTATTAGATTATGCAATGAGTAAATCCATAAATAGCAGCTATAATTCATTACCTGAGACTGACAACTTTTTAATCTGTGGTGAAGCATCAATAAGAAAGATGATTAGTGTTCAAGTATCAAGACATCAGCAGATAATTTAGCAGTATCTACAATCACGTTAATCTAATGATGTTATTATATGAGATAAAGGTGAAGTGTGCCATTTTAAAATACTTAAAATAGCATCACAGCCTAATAAGATAACTATAGGTTTATATGTTCTCCAAAGAGTGTTAACATGGGTGCTTATTTTTACAGAATGGCTCGCAATAAACTCTTTAGTATTTTGATGATTTAGAGTTGGTTGTCCAAACAAAGCAGATGAGATGGGGTTTCTGTAAACATTATTTTTGCAATTCTTTTTAATGCCTCTAGTGGCACTTCACTATCAAGGATACCATTTTCTGACAAGAGCATGGTTTTATAGCTATTTTTCATCCACTGTTTGTTACTGTGGAGTAAATAACCAACCTTCTCCTCCTGAGATTTGATTAATCTGTCCTTCTGGCTCAGCTGAGAAGAGAGAGAGACAACCTGCCGCTGAAGTTTCTGCAGACTGGAGCCAGAGTTCTTCTCCACAGACAAGGACTTCACAAGCCTGGCATTCTCACTCTTCAGCTGTAACACACACATACAAATCACAGACATGATAAGAGTGTTTCAGCATGTTGCGCAGTAGGGGTGTGCAGCAGAGCCAATATCTGTATCTGCAGCAATCTTAAAATTATTTATATATGCATTCGAATAAATTCAGGAAATCATAAAATCATATAATTGTTTTATTAGAATTCAAACATTTCTTTAAACATCTTTTAACGTAAACAAAAACTTAATGTTAAATACACTCATAATGCCCAGACAGTGCAATACTACAAAGACTTGCCTCTTCTTTCTCCTGTCGGTGTCTGTTCTGTGCTTCCTGAAATTTCTCCTTCCATTCACTTTTCTAAATGGACATGAATAATATATTGAGAAACGTAATGCATGCACTCTGTGAACTAAAAAGTATCATATATGCATAATATTATGCATATATATATATATATATATATATATATATATATATATATATATATATATATATTTTTTTTTTTTTTTTTAATATAAATTCCTTTAAGAACCCAGAACCAAATTTACAACCGAAAATGATAATGTAGTTTGACCTTACATCAGTTTTCAGTGACAAATAGTGCAACATGGCAAAAATTCTGCATGATGTGGCACAATAACAGTTCAACAGATTCAGAACATATCTCCTATTTAATACACAGCTGTTGACCAGATTTTTGACACCAGAAATTTAGCTGTTTCAGAATGATCTATTTTGTAGCCTGAAAACTGCATTTTGTTGTTTGAAATGAAATCCACTATTTTGACAAGGAAATGGAATGGAAATTAAATTTAGTCACATTGTAGAGGGCTGTTACCAAATTTAGCTACTAAAACATACATTGAGTCCGTAATGGATGTTGAAATCTTGTTTAACAGTCGCAAACATTATGATCTTATATATTGAGCTGTTCCACACAGAAAGAGAATGGACATCTGCTATCCCCCAGCAGTTAGAACAAAATCAACTCTCAGAAAATGTATATTTCACACTTATTAGTTTTGTGTTTGAATAAATAGATCCCTGGACAGATGCTGAACCGCATAATCGACAGAAGAAAAAATGAAGGAATCTCTGTGCTGTATTTTGATGATTTTGATGACTTTTTTTTTTTTTTACTTATATAAAACTAATAACCATTCATTTCAAAAGCGCTTTGTATTAATGACTCATGCATGACTCAGTGAACAAGCAAACAACTCTCACCTTCCTGGCCATTTTCTCTTTTAGCTCTCTCTCTCTGTTTTCTCTCAGTTCTTTCTCATGGTCACTCTCTTCTTGTAAAGTGACATTATTAGGTACACCCACCTCTTTGTTCTGCAACACTAGCAGTTTCTATAGATGAAAAAAAAAAAACATCAACAACAAAAAAACAGAATGTTATGACGATGACACACACAAAACACACACCAGTAGCTCATCCATTTGGCTTCCTGGCAGACATACATACCAGAGGATCTGTCTCCATCTACTGGTGACAGTTTAAAGTAGGCTATTCATTTTAAATCATTGTATACTCACAGCCTCTATGGATGAGCTCTTGCTTGCCATGTCTTTAGACTCCTGGAGAAATAACTGTCTCAGCTCTCCAATTTCCTGCTGAGATTTTCTTCTCTCCTCTTCTTTCCATCTCTCCAGTGCTTCCTTCTCTGACTGTTCTCTCCTTCGCTGCTCCTCTTGTTCCTGGAACACATCTGAGTTAATTGACATATGTTCTCTTAAACTGGTATTTCATATGGAGTTTAAGGAGTCTTCATCATCTAAGGGGAAATTGTGATGTAAAAAAGAGATCTTTCAATGCTTTTACACTTGCTCACACAACTTTTATGTTCCCCCTAGAAACTTTGCATTTAGGTTCTCTTATAAAACTATTTTATTTCTGCAATAAATGTTATATTTGCTTGGAAAAACATTGAAACTGATTTTTTTGTTCTTCTTGTTGTTGTTGTTTTTTCCCATTTCAAATTATTTTGATCATCAGTTTTGTGATTGCATTTAAAAGTTTTACAAGCTAGCAAAAAAGTTTCAAGGAGAATGCAAAACGTTTTTGATGTAACAACTGAATGCAAATTTCTCAAGGGAACACAAAAGCACTGAAATAGTATTATTCCTCTCATCTCATTTTCCTATCAACATATTCCTTTAAGGGCTTAAAATTATTAGAGATGGTGAAGGAAAAATTATATTCAAATGATTTACAATGATTCATTTTAATTTATTTTGGTTTCACTCGCAAAACTTTTGTGTTCCCCCAATAAATGCAATTATGCCATGGTCTGTCTGAATACTTGATTCTGATTGGCTGGCAGGTGTTGATTAAGTAAGGAATAATTGACCATGGGCCATTGAATTATTAGAAAAATGTGCATTATTTTTCTAATAATTCAATGGCCCTGAGTCAACTATTGCGCTTACACTAAAGTTACCACATCTCAAGACATCGACCAGATGATACATTTAAAGGGATCTGTCTGGTTTTTGTACTTAAATCGCTCTTCCACATCTCATCTAACACCTCTTTTGCTAGTTCTAAAACATAATTTTAAAGTTGGTAATGGAAGCTTGAGCCATTGATTGCATACTAATGCAGTTGTTAATGAAGTTATTAGAAAGAGAGTGAGACAGAGACACACACACACACAAACACACACACAGAGAGAGAGGGAGAGAGAGAGAGAGAGAGAGAGAGAGAGAGAGAGAGAGAGAGAGAGACCTTGTGTGAATTAAAGGTGCATCTCAATAAATTAGAATGTCGTGGAAAAGTTCATTTATTTCAGTAATTCAACTCAAATTGTGAAACTTGTGTAATAAATAAATTCAATGCACACAGACTGAAGTAGTTGAAGTCTTTGGTTCTTTTAATTGTGATGATTATTTTCATCAACAAATTAGAATATGGTTACATGACAATCTGCTAATCAACTCAAAACACCTTCAAAATGGTCTCTCAGTTTGGTTCACTAGGCTACACAATCATGGGGAAGACTTCTGATCTGACAGTTGTTCAGAATCAGAAAATCACTGACACCCTTCACAAGGAGGGTAAACCACAAACATTTGTTGCCAAAGAAGCTGGCTGTTCACAGAGTGCTGTATCCTAGCATGTTAACAGAAAGTTGAGTGGAAGGAAAAAGTGTGGAAGAAAAAGATGCACAACCATCATGGATTCAACGGATATTTTATAAATGTAGTGTTTGATGTCATCATTTTATTATATTGAATTAGACCCGAGTAATGGAAGGTTTACAACTAAATTTTTAGTCATAGATGTTAGAATATTTGTCCAATTCGATGGTGTGATAACAGCACAGTTTCAAGTGTTCAAATCAATAATAATTAATGTTATTTTGAATTTACCAATATCATTTGCAATAATGATTGATTCATATTTCTGTAAATAAAAACTGTATTTATTTACACTGTTTAACTTGGCAGATGAAAAAAGCAGGGTAAATAAAGCAGTAAATAACCAAATGCAATAACACTGCACCTACATAAACTTTAGTCATTCAAACAGCAAACACTAGTTCAACGGTTTGCGGGAGAAGATTACACACAAAGTCAATGCAAAGACGCGATCAGACTATAAATCAGACGCGTCCTCGCGCGGGTCTAGAGGCGCGATGCCCCGCGTTTGGCGTGTATGCCCCATAATACTAATCCTGTTGATCGTTATAATAGCATACGTGGGAGCTGTCCTTGTCGACAGAACTAGCGGCAGACGGTAAACAGTAATTATGTTCCATAAATAAGTAACAAAGTCCACCATAAAACATGCAAGAAGAAATAAATAAGGAACTGCTTGAAGCAAGCTAGTGGATTGCTGGACGCTACACACTACTTCCGCATTTGTCCACGACACTGTTGTCATGTGGTTTCTACGTCAGTAAAGGCGGTAACAAAGGGTTATTAACGTCATTGACAGGCGACTGCACTGCCCCGTGTTACTGCTTAGAATGGGAATTTTTTTCATGATTTACAAGTAGTTGAAAACATTAGAGATATTGTTAGTAATCAGCTGGACAAAATATATAACACTAGCCTAGTGGTTTTTGGATATTTTACTGCAAATATCCTCCAAATTTTACCTTTAAGTTTCTACAGTTTTTTTCTTGGCTATTAGATCTGTAAAAATGACTGGGGCTAACTTGTTACTGCAGTCGGTAGAGCGATATGAATGTGTGTGATGTACAGCATGATAAATGCTCGTCACTTCTGCTGCCGAAACTTTGTCAGCCTGTGGGTCATTTGGTTTATTGAAAAACGATTGCACTGATTTGCATGTTTCTTGATGATGTGCTTTTTGTCTGTGGTACTCACATGCACCATGTTGCTTCACGTCATATTCTCCACCATGTCCCACAGAAAAACTGCTTTTGCATAAAATGCAAAAAGCTCTCTCTGCTTCACAATCTACAGGTCTTAACCAAGAGTATGTTGTGGTGCATTCACTATTAAAAATGCATCTTCTCTTTTTCATGGCCACACTGGCCATGACTGCTTAACCTGACCGAACAGCGCGGGTGCTCTCCAGTTTAAGATTGTTGACAAATGTTGAGGAGGCGTTCGTGCACCAGTCAACAGTTTGATTGACGTACGACTCAGCCTATCGACTAACACTTTTATTGCTCTCCTCTGAACTATTGGACATAAGTTAACAGTACGCTTATGGACGTATACGTGTTTTTATTAGGCACGGTCGAATGTAAAAGCGGGACCGATGCTCAATTTGCGTGAGGCGGGACAAAGGGTAAAATTGCTGTACAGTACAACGTAAAGCGGGACAGGTGGTCACTCTATAATCGCGCCAGTTATTCAGCCAATAAAGTGTAGGCCTATGTATTTCAAAATTGTGTCTAGTACTATATAAATTACAAAGGTTTATTTGGCATCTTTATTTCAAACGATCCGACCGACCACGACCCGAATATCATAAAAAATATTTTTAGATGACTCGTAACCGTGGGTGACCGCAGGCACCCGCTCATTTTGGATCAACCCGCGCATCACTGGTTGTAGCCTAACTGACGAAAATAACTGTCATTTTTAACGTTCCGGTCAAATATTGCAGCGCAAATATTATAAACATCTTTAATATGTGAATGCCGGAAATGACCATGGCATAAGCGGGAAAATCAACGGATAACTGTGCATTAAACGATTTGATGGTTCTTCGCCTCCACGTCGTGCTTTCGAATCGTATAATGCACAGCTAGCCATTGGTTGTCCCTTATGTATCAAATACTGGAAATAGATACAGAAGAAAACAGGGTTATTTAAGAATTGTAAAGCTGTATAGGATGCTGGATCTTGATTAAACAAACTCACCTGTTGTCGCCTCAAACTTTCTGTTTCTCTCTCTGCTTGTAGCTGCATCTGCGTCAATCTCAGTTTCTCCTTCAGCTCTTCTATCCTATCTTCCATCTCTTCTACCTTCCGCTTCTTTTGTCTCTCTGAAACATACACATGCACAAGCAGTGATATTCAGTTGTTGATAATTATTTCCAATGCAATTCAAATGAACTGCTAGCTCACCTACCTAATCTGAAATTGTATTAAACTTGTATTAAACAGACAAATTTTGTTCCACCAACCTGCATCTGTAACTTCAGGATGTCGTCTCTGAACATGTGCTTGTAAATAAGAGTAGTTGACAAATGATTTTTCACAGAACTGGCACTGTCAAGAATAAATAGGCATCAAAATATTAGAACTGGTTTTATGATATCTAAAGGTCACCAAGCAGCCAGTAGTTCATTCTGTTCCAATTTTACAATATACTTAATCATGAAAGTATAGTAATGTTTCTTAAATTAAATATTACATGTAACATTATGTTACCAGACTCAAAAAGCTCACATTACACATTTCCAATTCCAATTCCATTCCAAAAGTTTGGGGTCAGTAAGATTTTTCATTTATTTTATTTTATTTTTTAAAGATCAATGCTTGCATTATGCACAGAAACATTAATTTGATGAAAAGTGGCAGTGAAGAAATTTACAATGTTAAAATATTTCTATTTCACAGAAATGCTGTTCTATTGAACTCTATTAATTAAAGAATCCTTCAAAAAGTCACAGTTTCTATTATTATTATTATTATTTAAACATTGATCATATCACGTGACCTGAAGACTAGAATAATTTAGCTTTGCCGTCGAAGGAATAAATTACATTTTAAAATACATAACAAATAGAAAACAGCTTTTTTAAAATGTTTGGGGTCAGTACATTTTTCATTTATTTATTTATTTATTAAAAAAAAAAAGGATTAATGCTTTCAGTATGCACAGACTCATTCAATTATGAATAGTGGCAGTAAATAAATGTACAATGTTAAAATATTTCTATTTTTAATAAATGCTGTTTTACTGAACTCTATTCATTAAAGAATCCTTCAGAAAGTCACAATTTCCAATTATATATATATATATATATATATATATATATATATATATATTATTATTTTTTTTTTTACTTTAATAATATCACGTCACCTGCCACTGAAGACTAGGAATAACTTAATAAATGACGTTTTAAAATACATCAAATTGTAATACTTTCTTGCAATATTCCTGTTTTTAATATAGATTTGATTAAATAAATGCAGCCTTGGTGAGGATAAGAGGCTTCAAACACACACACACACACACACACAGAACATACAGATCCCAAATGTTTGAACAGTATGATTATGAGTTTAAGGTTTTAAAAGAGTTTCAACAGTTCTTCATTTGTTAGAAAAGCACCTTGTGATAATTATTAGCACTGGCCTGCAGGAGGAGCTGTTGAGTGGCGATCATTTTTTTTCTCCGTCGATTCTCCTGTTTGGCCTCTTGCACATTTTTTTCAAGTTCTTCTCGTTGTTCTTCTCCTCGCTGGACCAGAGAGAGTGCCGCCTGCAGACGCTCCTCCAGTCCTGACAGCTGAGAGCTCAGCAAGTCCTGGCAGTGCAGCAGGTACTCAGTGCTCAGCTGAGACATACGAAGCAGTTTGATCAAAGAAGGGTCAGCAGGTCCTCGACAGTTTGGGCACCTCTCGCCCTCCACGGCACAGAACGTTACGGTCGTAATGAAATTCTGAAGCATATCAACATCCATGTCTCGCTCAACACGTTCCACATCAAGGGCTGAGAGACGCCTCCAGTCTATGGGCTCAGTTCGTGAGCGGAAGCGGAAGGGCTGAAGCTGGTGTGCTGGGTTCCAGGGTGGTGTGGAGAGAGCACTGTAGGGCTCACCAGGGGAGAACTGGCCCAACATGGTGAAAGGTTTGAGATAGAGAGGTGAATGGATGTGGTGATTCCGAAACAGAGGCTGAGTGCGGAGAGAAAACACAATATTTTTAGTTTAGCTTTGATAGCTAAAATGTCACTAAAGACGTTGTTTCTGAAAATTCTGCAATGCCATCCAGGAATTAATGACATTTTAAAATATATTAAACCAGAAAAATGTATTTTAAATTGTAAAACTATTTCACAGTATTACTGTTTTATTGTGTTTTTGATTAAATCTGTTTTGCAGCCTTGGTCAGCCCAAAATACTTCTTTTAAAAATATCCTACCAACAATGCATAGCAATGTATACAATTTTAAATAAAAAATGCAGACAATTTAGTTTTATTTTCTTACATTTAGTATTATTATTTATTATAGTGTGTGTTATACATAAAAACTATAGTTATGTATTTCTATGCATTATTATTTTTTATTGTTGTTGCCCCGTTCTAAATGAATTGCTAAGTGAAGGAAATATATTACGTGAATTAGATGGCAGATAACATATTGTGAAAGTCAAAGAGGCCATCTCTATGACAGCAACTAAAAGCCATTGTCAGCGGCCACTCTTGCACTCTTGTTTTTAGGACTGTAATTTCAATGAAAAGCTTTCCAAATTGTCAACAATAAAATGTGTGTGAAAGAGAGCAAGAGCTGCATTTCTTATCTTATTTTCTGTGCAGTGCTAGACTATAATATACACCAGCATTCACATCAGCCATAAGAACAGACCCAAATTTTAATCTGTTAAGTAAGTCTTGAATATTAACGAGATCTCATGTTTCTTAAAGAATTTTTTTTTTTTATAGCAGTCAAAAACAAATATTTTTACCTGAAAATGCACTTGGTAAGGGTTCATCTTGTTCTGATAGGAATCAGTGCCATGGGCTCTGAACTGAGTTTACATATCAACAGTAAACGGTCTCTCTGCAACTCAAACTAACCCTGTCACACTATCTGGCTAATTTCACACTTCTCATATTTCTAGACAACCAACCACAACTGTAAATCTGACTGCACAATCTCAACAGTCTACCAGGCAAAGTTTGTGCATCATAATATAAACATTTTCTCAGAGTCTTAATGACTGAGAGACCAAATAACTAAATGATCTGATTCCCACCAGAATCAGCATCCACTTCTCTTAATAGTAGGAATTAAAGTATTTTTTCCCCTTATTGTGTCTAATTATTATGCATGTGTGTATGTAGGCCTAATGTTTGAGCAATAACGTATTTTGGTTACAAGATCAGTCTCAGTATGTATAACCAAAGACTATGGAATACCCTTAAAAGGACTTTGGTATAACCAAGGTGGTGCAAGATGCAGTCTATTGACTAATTAAAACAAACAAACATACAAAAACACAGAGGACCACTTTGATGTCACGTCACTTCACACGAATATATTTAGATTTTTTTTAATTAATTAATTAATTAATTAATTAATTATATATATATATATATATATATATATATATATATATATATATATATATATATATATATATATATATATATATATATATATAAATTAATGTTTTCTTCAACGTTAAAAATTTATAAATTATGACAACATAAAAATTAATGATATTAATGAAAAGAAAATTACATAAAAAATAAATCACCCTGAAGTTTGAAATCGTTTTGGAAAACAATGTGTTAGCAGTGTGTGCAAACAAAGGTGCAAACTAATTATATTTGCACTTTTTTTGTTAACATAGCCTATTTAACGTTAGAGTTATTAAATCTCTATCTGAAAATGGGTTAGACGTTGTAACTAATTACACGCACTAACTGATTTTTAAAAGATTGCTCCCATTTATAATATCTAATGTCGTCACTGACCCATCTGTAGCCTTGTTAATAACAGTACCTCGGGAGGAAAATGATACCAATATGTTACATTAAAAAGTAACCTATGTAAGCAGTTATTTTTTGCGATCAGCGGTTGATACCAGCGACCTACTGTACACAAAAGTAACGTCTAGTAGTCTACATAAAAGTTAATATAAAAAAGAGATTTCAGACACTTACCCTTGTCTTGATTACAAAAATAAAAATGAAAAATAATAATAAGTTAACAGCTTTAAGCTACAAACTGAAAGGAGAAGTTAACAGCTGGCAACTGTTGCTGCTGGGCGGGGCTAAGAGAGAAGCGTTTCTTGTTGCCATAGTGACTACTGACTCATGACCTCAGGTGCCACAACTGAAGATAAGCAGAGAAGAGGCAGTTTTCAGGAAGAGTGTAGATTGCTTGTGTATGTTCAGCGTCCTTTATATATATAGTGATAGTAAACAGAGTACAGAGTAAAACATTTTTTTGTATCCCTTGTTCCCTATAAAAGAAATAAAAAATAAAATAGGTTACATTCAATTTATTTCAATTAAATACGAATTGAGATTGAATTGTAAAGTTGAACCCACAAATAAATACGGAAACTGCCATGCAACAATGCAACTGAACACATGATGGCGCCAATATATATATATATATATATATATATATATATATATATATATATATATATATATAGTCGAACTACTTATCTTTAATTAAAATGACAACGATTTCCTGTTTCACAATTTTAAGTCTCAGCATGCTTTCCCAAAATATGCAATAAACTGATATTTAAAATCCTGTATAATACTGTTAATTTAATGGTTTAAAAAAAAGAGGAAAGCAGCAAAACAGTCATAAACAGAAATTTATGAATGTGCAAGATTGGACAAAGAAAAACATTGCTTTATAGGTTTTCTTAATCAATTTAGCTTGCCAGTCATCAATGAATTTCTGTGTATTTTGCAGATTCACTTTAAGGGATGTTTAAATCTAATTGAATGCTCTCTGCCTGGCTGCTTTGGCCACTTCTGAGGAGCAAGTTCATCCTTCACTGTCTGTTTAATGAGGTGCTTGACTTGCCTGAAGTGACTCTCTCCCCAGCTCTGTTCTCACACAGTCCTAACAGCTTCTCTGACAGTAGTGGCTTCTTTTCACAACAACGCATCAAACTGGGATCTGATTTTCTATGACCACAGAGTTAAATATACTAGGGATGGCACACATACAAGTTGAGAAAAGGTATCTGTCACATGGTGAAGTTGTCAAGGGGCTTTACTTCAGTTACTGGTTTATAGTTTTTTTTTTTAGTCCAATGCATGAATGCTTATTTTCTTGAGCAGTGACTGGCTGTCATATTTATTTCTTGTGAATTCTATCACCAAAACAAAGATTCAGATTCATGCAATAAATGTTGGGTAAAAAAAAACTGGTAACTGGTAATTGCACTGCATTAAAAAAGGCTTATAATACATCAAGCCAACATTAGTAATGCATGAACTTGAGGTCATGTGATTCCATCACTTATGGAACTGAAATAAAATAAACTCCATATTTCCCACAGGCTCTCTCTTAGTTATGTAAAACACTTTTAATAGAAAAGGCCATATACTGAACTTCTCTGCTATTAATAAATCAGCATTTAGGCCAAAGCATTTATTATTAATTACTAGGTTTGAGTTATAGTACAATAGGTTAATAATGGATGTCTGGGCATGATTAATGCATTGTTAATTAGCTGCTAATACGAGTATTCTTACTGCCTTAACAGATGCCTTACTGCTGATTAGTGTTGTAATCCTTTTAAGGTTGCCTCCTTTGTGCCTTATAGTTTTACTCCTTTCTCTGTGAGTAATGCCTTTTTACTGCTTATTTTACTGCAGACATGCAATTTCCCATAGTGAATGAAAGACAATATAATTTATCTCACGAGAGAAGAAAAAAACAAAAAACAATATATATATATATATATATATATATAATAAAAATAGCACATAATACTTTAAGTCGGTTACAGCTTAACAATATAACATGACAGTGAGCCATGGATCACAAATAATCTCATGAGAATGTATTGACCTTGTATTGTATTGGCTGATACTTCCAGTGCACAGTTAAAGAATACTGAAGAAACCCTTGAATGTACAGAATATGGTCGTCTAAAGAAACAGCTCACACTCAGTGTGCAGTGTCTTCTTTATCAAAAGCAACTAATCCACAAATAAATAAAAAATAGTCCATTTATTTACTTTCATAAGACATTACCTGGATGAAAGGAGGTTTCGCCCTTCACTGGTTATTTCTGAATGCTGAAGTTAATTAATATATTGCTTGGTTAACATTTTTTTTTTCTATCAACTGATGTAGACTTTGCTAAGTATTAGCCCCTAAGTGTCTGCATAATGAACAATTTGTTGAAAGTTTATTCTAATCTTAAAAACAAAAACATTTAACATGAACAGAACACAAATGAGCTAAATTATAATACAATGAATGCTCATACTTTTTATTAAGTAAATCTGTTTTATTATGAAACTGTGTAATAATTGCTTATACAAATAAATCACTGGTTGAAGTGCAACAAATGTGATTTTTAATCATTTTGCATACTCTGTCATCTTGAAGGCCAAGAGTCTTATCTTTTCAGTTAATCTGTAAGCAGGTAAAAAAGAAAGATTGGAAAAACTGTAAAACTGCTTATAGGACCACTAAGCAGATTTTAATGAAAAAGAAAAATGCAATATAAACCAGACATGGCTAAAATAAAACCATAATAAACTTTCTTTGTATAAATGAGAAAACATTTGCCTTTCATTGTCCAATGAAAATGAATAAAAAATGCCAAATTTTTTAAAATAACTTTCAGTAATTCAGAAGCTGTTCTTATCAGCTCTGAGCACTGAGGGAAGCGCTATTGATTTTTTTGGAAACAGCGGGTTGTGGTGGATTAAGAGAGGTTCAAGGAGCTGCCCGCTTTTCATAGTTTCACACAGTAAGTAATGCTCAAAAATGCTTCTTTCAACAGAGACTGATCATTTACCCCATACATAGAAGAAAAATCTATATTCATCTGATTGCGTCACTGGAAAGTCTGAAGCAGTGACAAACACTTCTTTCTGTTTGAGACATACTGGCTCTCTTTGTTATCTTCTAACATTGATCTAAGACACAAAGGATGCAGAGCACTTGAATGATGTACTGAATGAGCCTTCAGTTTATGAAAGCATGGTCCAATGAACTTGACAGATTCACTGAACACTGTTTAACTGCAAGTTACTTTTGAGAATCATAGCTTATATATGCACCTTTATATGGAACTTTATATGTTTTTTTTTTTCTAAAATACATCACAGTCTGGACATACAGGTGCAGCAATCTGCTTCAATATGTACCTCCAATATGCATCATATACTGTAGTTTGTGCAGTATATACTATATGGCTACAGGAAAGTGACAGTCATACTGTACATACAGTACATGATATGGCTCTACTCCTGCTGTGTGAAAGACGGTAAGAGGAGTTATTTTAAGCAGAAGCCAAATCCAGATGATTTGATTGCTGTCAATTTCCTCCATGCCTCTATACATGCTGTGTGTTGGCAACACTTGGCACAGATACAAAATACAGGTGGTCTTCTATACATCTATACATAATTCCCATGGACCCTCTGCAATTACAAGTGCAAATATGAGTCAGATGCCTAAAATATTTGGTTGAGTTCTCCAGAATTGTTTTTTATAATTACAGTTCTCAGTTGGGTATGTTACAAGGTTTTATTTAGCAAGAGTATTTCATTCTTTATATATTATGAATGTTGTTTTGTTTTCTCTCGAAGCTCTCACTTTGATTTTCAGTTTGAATTTAACTGCAGTAATCATACAGACCTACTTTTGTTTCAGATATTCTGTATGCAGGCTACTTGCAGGGCATGCGGTTTTGAGAGTGTATTTATAAAATCTAGGGGGGAAATATAGATCAATCAATCAATTAATCAATCAATCAATCAATTAATCAAGCAAGCAATCAATCAATCAGGTGTATAACACAAGACATGTTATTTGAAGTGTCAAGCAGAAAATCCCTAGGAACCACTAATAAACAGAAGAAATAATGCATCTGATAAAGTACTTTTTAAATTGTATAATCTTTGTTTTATAATTTGTGAAATATACAAAATGTATTAATTGTCAATGAGTTTTACAGGAATGTATGCCCCAAAAGCTTGAAATAACTCTGTAAAAAAAATAAAAATCCTGCCAGCTGTGGTTGCCAGAATAATTCTGTAAAAAAAAAAATATATATATTTCAATTGTAATGTGTCCCACTGGGAATTCTGGGAATATCAATTTACAGTTTTCACTGTAAATTATAATTTGATTTGAATAGGTTTTGCCTTTGTATGGTGGAAAAAGGTATCTGGAAGTTTTTTCCCCCCTTTTTTTACATTAAGACTTTTTTACATTAAGCCAGATACTTTGGCCCAGTATTTAGCTCATGGATAGTAATAAGGCAAGGTGTACTTGTGGTAATCCTAAGGAGATCCAGTAACGTAAACTCATTAATATTCCAGTCAAGAGCCAAGTCTTTCACTGAGCCGAGCAAAGAGGAGAGACTCGGCTCGTGTCAATCTCCGACCCTATAGATGGCGCTTAAAGCGCCGTGCCGTCCCACTCGCTTCATTTGAGTCCGCGGAGGAATACAATCCCAATGTTGAGTGACGCAGGAGAGCAGTGGATGGTCAGAGCTGAGATGATGTGCAACAACTAAGCCCCAAGAGCCAGTTGTCCCCGGTTTTAACAGAATACCATGTTATGCAGACAGATGAGCGTCTGAAGTGCCCTTGCTTGCACTGATGTATTCAGTCACTACATCCGTAACTTTATTGTGTTCTCTGCGCATAATCGAGATCATCTGTCCGGAGTCGATATTACTGCTCCAGTAACGGATTTATCCGAGCTTCTCATTCACGTTTTACGGCATGACATGTAGATAATAATCCGATACTTTGATGGGGCTCCTGAGGATCATGATGCCACCCAAGTTCCAGCTGCTGGCTGTTATGGCGTTTGGAGTGGCGATGATGTTTATTGAGAACCAGATTCAGAAGCTGGAAGAGTCTCGGGCTAAGCTGGGTAAGACTGCGGTTCTGTCTCACACATCAGATAGCTGCCTATCTACCTTACAAATCCTTGTTGGACCTCATGCACGTTCGATTCTTAACAGAATCGATTGGAACGCGTCTATGGACAGAATGCTGTGGGCAGCTCATAGGGTTTGAGACAGTCTGCTGCTGCTGCTGCTGTTGTCTTCTTTACAACACAACACAACACAAGACATTAGGAATGAGAGTGCTATAAAACATCCGAATTTGCATTAAACTTATTTGAAGTAATAGTTAACACACAAATTAAAATTAGATTCTGTAGTCTTGATTGACTCGTCATATGGCTCTTCTGCAAAATAAAACAAAGGAGAAATTGTGAAGAATGCTGTTGTGGTGCATTTTCACTGAATAGCAAGTGAAGATGTCAAACCTCAAATGGATGCTGAATCACCAATGAAAGGGCTATAAAAGAAGTAGTCCTCCTCATGCACTATTCTTCATGTAATCTCAAGCCATATGATAGGTTTGTGTGGGACAGACTGATATTTTATTTGTAATCTTCACCTCTATAATAGAGTCAAACCATAATAGTGTGCAGCAGTACCCAATGTCCTTGGTTCTTTAGAAATTTGTTAAACAGTTATATATACCATAAACCATTCCAAATAGCTGCTAGGTGAGTCACAATATTAAAAAAAACATTTATTTAATAATAATAATAATATAAGTGTATTTGAGAGTGTAAAGCTATGTATAGATGTATAGACAACATATTTTGTTTAGTTTTAAAATTAATTTTGTGCATTTGGCTACCCTGCTGTCTGGTTGATTAGGAACATCGGTCTCAGTGATTTATTTGTTCACCAGTTGGACAACGGTACTGGAGCAATGGTGAATGGCTAGATTTTCAGTAAATCATGATTTCAATTTTGTTTTGACTCCAGGAGACTTGGAATATAGCCTAGTGCAAGGTTCCTCAAATCTGGACATCGAGATCCACTTCCCTGCACAGTTTAGATCTAGCCCTTATCAAACACACCTGAGTATGCTAATCAATGCCAATCAATGTCTTTGGGATCATTAGAAAATCACAGGCAGGTGACTTTGATCAGGGTTGGAGCTAAACTCTGCAGTGCATTGGACCTCCAGGGCAAGATTTGAGGAATGGGGGCCTAGTGCATGAGTCTTGAGGGGAACTTTTATAATTTTGAATGCATTCTGTTGAGGCTTGACATCTTGAGAAAAGTTTTCATTGTTATTGATCAGAAAAGACGTTCTTCAAAATGCATAATGCAGTGGGGAAAATTAATGGCATACTTTTTATTTTTGTGTGAACTGTCTCTTCATTTAGGCTATAACAAAAAACTGTAGCAAATTTATTTTATTGGCAGAGATACACTAATGAATTAAGAGATACAGTAACTCAGCACTCAGCAGGGTATTTATTAATTACATTTGATCAAACTCTTACACTGATCCGATTTTACTCACCAGTCTGCTTTTGTTTATAATCAGCTTTACATATTTTTACTCGCCATAATGCTTAGTGTGTAAGGCAGGTAAGAGATTATTAAACAAATAACAGACTTTAGCTGAAGTAAAATCTATAAATGATGATTGGTGCTCCATTTCGTCTTTCCTGTCTTGAGTTTATGAATGTTATAGCATACTAAAGATTGCCTCTAGTTGGTCCAGATTCCAAAGTTGGTTTTTGAAGAGCTCAATATGGAGTCGACATGATTTGCATCATGGACATGCAGTCGGAGTTCCATCAACCTTATTCTTTAACTTTGTAAAGCAAATTTGTGTTTGGTTCGCATCTGAGATGACCCATATTTGCCATTCTTTTGGTGTGGCTTTTGACTTCTAGAAAATACAGTAGAAGGCAAGTGAAACCATGCTTTGTAGCTTAAAATGTACAGAAGAAATTGTGTACCAAGTTCTACCAACTACAGTAGAGGCAAACTAAAATATATAATCGAAATATAGGACCATCAAGATGCCATCTTTAGGAAGCTATACCATTCGTTCAGTGGTCCTAAATGCGTGAGTTATACCACTATTTCTATTTCACTGTGCAACTGTTTCTTGCATGGATTGTTTTAATATCCAAAACCTTCTGTTTTTGTTCTAAATAGTGTAAAAATAATTGATTTACTGTATAAGCCACACACCTGCAGCTGATGTTCCTAGTGAACTGGATGGTGTGTTTTCACACACATCCTCCAGTGACCCATGACATGTTTTCTGCAGTCCAAGTGCATCCACACATTCGTGCAGCAGAACAGCTGAAATGAGTCCATTAATTTAGTCTGAAACTAAAAAGATGGATGGAAGTCGAGTTACAGGTCTGTGGAAATGATTGAATACTTAATTTGGACTTTTCTTAAAGTGGGGAGAAAAACCACAGCTGCTGCCTGTAACCTCCAAATGCAGTTCATAAGTCTAAATATCTTCAGCTGTTGATGAATTTAATGTTATTGTTCATGAAAGGAAATTTTTTACAAGTTAAATTGTTAATCTGCTCCTGGGTTATGCTGTATATTTTTCCAGAATTATATATATATATATATATATATATATATATATATAGTAAGTATATAAGTATTTAAGTAAAAAATAAATATATTATTGTCTGCAATTAATCCCATTATGAACAAAACTAATAATACTTTCAAAAGTAGTGTATTGTGCACAATTTTTTTTTCATTTAAAAGTAGGCTTACTGCTAAATGAACAAAAGTGTAATACCATTTGGTTTGCAAGCACTTTAAACAAATAAGATGCTTTTTACAGTAATGTTTGTTTTACATAGTAGCAGTTAAAGTGCCCCATTATATCATTTTAAGGTTGCTAATATTATTTTATCAGTCTCTTAAAACAGGTTTACATGCATGCAAGTTAAAAAAACACCAAATTTTCACTAACACCAATTTCACCTAATTTCTAAATGATTCATAAACAACTCCTGTGAAGCAGTTCAAAGAATCAGTCTCTCTAAACCCCTCCTTTCCGTAAGCCCTCACTGCTGTGATTGGTCAGACGACGCAGTCCTTTGTGATTAGTCCAGAGCCGTAGAGATTGGCTCTGGATTGGTCTAACGCATACAGCGCGTGTCAGAGATGAAACGCCCATTGCCATGATGGAATGACAGCCCTGGAGACTTGTCAATACATAGAAAAGATAGTAGTGATTGTACCTCATAGTATCGATTGTGTGTCTGATAATGAATCGGTTGAAATGGCTGATTGACAAGAGACCGATTCACAATCACGACTTGAGCAGGACGTTTCAGTGGTAAATGTCAAGTGTTAACAGGTTTCTGGTAATTAAAAGAAGTGATAAAACAAATTTACTCTCACATCATAGGATACAGCGTCTTCTCAACGTGATGTTAATCACATGGAAATTTTACTGTGTTTGTGGGTGGGCAAGTTGGTGACATAGAACATGTGCAGACATTATGCAAATGTGTTACTTTGTGACGTAGAGCCATAACAGAACAAGATTCAAATTTCTGACGACTCGTTTAGGCGAGCCGACTCTTTTTGATAGGCAATTATTTTATTTACCATCAGATTCACAAATTTGCAGATATTTTATCCTCACATACAGCTACATGACACACTGCATGAAAGGTAAAAGTCAAAAAGGCATAATAGGTGCACTTTAAATATTTATTGTAGCCTAAACCTCAACTTATAACATTAATGTAAATAAATTAAATATAAAACAAGCTATTTGTTACTGCCAGGACATTAACATTTTTATAGAAAAGTTGTTATAGTTATAGAAAAACAAGTTATGCTCAGAGTCCAGAGCCTCGATCATAACATTATAACAGGCACCTTCCTATCAGAGACCTGCCTGATCGCGGGACCCATCGCAGCAGAGTGTGGCGTGGGACAGCATTTGATGGGCGAGTAGAGACTCGTGTGTGCGGGATGCATGAGAATAATTAGGGTTTGCTCACACTAGGGATGGGAATCTATGGGTATTCGATTCAATTAGAGGCCCACGATTCGATTGTTTCACAATTAAATTCAAGTACAATTATCATTATCAACTCAATATCACGATGGGTCACATTCTCAGTTTTAAATATTATGGCACATGGCTACATTTTCATATAAATTTAATATCAAATTTATTTTGTGCAAAATTTACTTTTTTATTTTATTATTATTATATAAACAGCAGGCTATTTTTTTTAAACAATTACTTATTTAAAATAAGTGTTCTTTAAGTGTCAAAGTTTACATACACAATAGTTTTCTTTTTTATCAGCATTATTGTCGTTTGATTATTACTGATGAGATCATAGAAGGTGGCAGCTTAAACAGGCTGCATTCACACCAATGCACAGATCTATTTCGATATCAGATGTTTTGTCCTGCTCTGAAAACATTACTGTGTGTATATCAATTTCATATGAAAGTATTCAAAAATGCAAGTGCATTTAACCACAGCCGCAAGTGAACTTCAAGACAACAAACACAAAGCACACATGAAAGTCCGTCAATGCTTTAGTTTCGTGCATCTAATAGTACTGCATTACAAATGGCATAAATTAAAGCATATCTTAACATGGCGGGTGGAAGCACAGACTGTCAAGCAATGTGCACATGTCTCACAGCTCAAATTCTGTGCAATAAAGCTTGCCGCGTCTCTAGAATCGTTCAAAAATGTTCAGAATTGTTGAAGAGAGAATTGCGATGCATCAGAAAATATTTTTTTTTCTCTCACACTCACATTAGCGAATCTTAACACTCAAAGCCTGGTTCATTTGACTAGTGTGATCACTCTGTTTAGCATTCCCTGGTTTGGTTGGAAGAGGTGGGCCAGAGCGTGGATCAGTTATAAATAGATCTTAAATGTGCTGCGTGAATATTTCAGAGCGGCAAAAGCGATAGATCTCTAAAGCAATATATTGTGAGAGGGACATATGTTACTGTGTCCCATACGACTCAAAATAATAAACCACAAAGTTAACAAAACAATTCATTCCAGTGTGTTGAGCATGGTTGTGTTGTTGCTTCTCTGCTGTCTTCACTAGCTATCGGAAACTTTCTATTTCCAACTTATAGAGCCATGATTACGAGCTCGTTGCATTCTTTTCTGTTAAAAATAACAATGGACCGTGGTTTGTGAATGTTGATGCTTAGCCTAAATAATTTGATCGGGAGCATCCCCTCCTGTTACCCATGATTTGTCTGTAGGCCTATGTGTAATCACAGCCAGTCAGCAACAGACTTTTCATAATAATAAAAACGCGTTAACGTGTGATAAACTCCAAATAAACAGTACACGAATATATTGGCCTAATGGTATCCCATCAAAGCAGATAGCATGACAAGCATTTACATATAGTGGCACCTTTAAAATAAATGAATAAACATGCCACTCTCCATTACCAGTGCAAATGATGCTGTCATATTTAGCATTGAGTCCAGTTTTTGCATTATGGATGAGAAAATATTAATCATAAGACCATGAAGTGGAGAGTTAATTAAATTGAAAGCAACACTGCCGTTCTAACCATGTGATGGACGTTTGTTGAGGCTGAGGATGCCAGGGCTGACAGAGGAGTGAAATCTGATTTGCCCTGTGCAGGCATTGAATTTATAGACTCTGCACTATGCTTATTAGGTTGTCTCACATGACATGGTTCATTAGAAGATGGAAAACCCTTAGCTTTGCCTCCCACTTCACTAAGTTACAAGCATCACTGTCAAGCCATACATCTGGTGTTCAGCCACTGCCAACAGGCCTCTGATTGTTTTTTTTTCTTATGCCATAGATTATACAACATCAGTTTATTCTCATTCCACTACCAGCTGTGCAGCTCACAAAGAGAAATAAGCAGAAGCCTGCATCTAGTGTGACAAGAATAGCTCCGCTTTCAAGAGCCCACATTGCCTGTCGTAAAATTCTCCTAATGTTGTCCTATTGGTAAAGAGATGAAAGAGCCGAAAGACTGAATATCTGAAATCAATTTGATGCCACTGATATATCTGTTGGTGGTTTTGACAAAAATATTAAGCAGCACAACTGTTTTCAACATTGATAATAGTAATAAATGCTTACTGAGCACTAAATCAGCATATTAGAATGATTTTTGAAGGATCACGTCACACTGACTTGAATAAATTTAATTTGAAAATGTCAAAATAGAAAAGTTATTTTACAAAATGCTGTCCATTTGGTCAAGCCTTGCTTGTATATAATTTTGATTATCAAATTGATAAACCTTGGTAAGCATACTGTAACAGACTTCCATTTAAAAGTATAACAAAAAAAACTTACTGACTGCATATTTTTGAAAGGTAATGTTAATTGGACGAGAGCCCAACCTTTAAAATGGTTATGTTAGAAAAAAAATATTATGTTAATAAATGTTTTACTGCTTAATTTACAGCTTTAGCGTTTCTCAGCTACCACTAAAGGTCAAGTGTGCTATTTAAAATATTAAAAAATATTCCACTATTATTGAATTTGTAGTGCAAGATAATGTGTTGTATTTTCTGGTTGCTTTCAAAACACAAAACAACATACTAGACAAGATATGCATTATTATGAGCTGATTTGCTTTGAAGGCATACCGTAATTTCTCAAATAAAAACCGGTAGTCAAATAAACGCTGGGCCTCTGATAGTGGCCGGGGCCGTGGTCAACATGGACAAATAAAGGCCGGTCTTAAGTAAAGGCCGGGGGGAAGTTTGTGTGGATAATCAGCAGAGCCAGATAACGAACGTACACGCCCACTGCCAGAGCGTTTCTCGTTCTCGAGTCAAGAATCGGTTTCATCGATTTTCGGATCGCCAGTACACTGAACCGAGAAGCGTTTCTGTCGGACGTGTCCGATTCGAGAACCGAGGAGCTGATGATACTGTGCATGCATGATTCAGCGTGAAGCAGACTGACACAGAGCACGTCTGAACTGAACTGATTCTTTTGGTGATTGATTCTGAACTGATTCTGTGCTAATGTTATGATCTATTACTATTTTTTTTTACAGAAACCCTCAATGAACAAAAGTATCTTAAGCATCACCACCAGTCTTACGTTCAGATAAATGACAAATATGCATTCATTAAAAATTCATTTTTACATAAAGGCATTGTGCTAGAAATATTAATATTATTTTGTAAAATGTATGTGATACTGCTACTACTGTTAATTAAAAATTAATCACACAATATTTCTTCCATGTTTTAATTTTAATAGCAAATCCCCTTTATTTACCAAAAAATAAAATGTGTTTAAATTTCATAAATTAAAAGACAAATTAAATTTGGGTGAAACTTGTTTACTGTTTTTCATAATTATATAACTTGTAGAAGAACTTTAAACACAATTGTAAATACGTATAAAGAATGGCATTGGTTTTATTTTTAGGGATAAAAAGTATTTTTTTATTAGCATATTTTTGTGTTTTGCTTTGGTACCGAAATTGGTACCGAGAACCGTGATTTTTTTTTACTGGTATTGGTACCAAATACTGAAATTTTGGTACCGTGACAACACTAATTAGGTCACCCAAAAATTAAAATCACCCCAGGATTGCTAACCCTCAAGCAATCCGAGGTGTACAGTATATAACTTTCTTCTTTCAGACAAATACAATTGGAGTTGTATTAAAAAATGTCCTGGCTCTTCCAAGCTTTATAATGGCAGTTAATGGCTCTTAAGATTTTTAAGTCCAATAAAGTACATCCTTCCATCATAAAAAGTGCTCCACATGGCTTCTGGTGGTTAATATGTGTGTTTATGTAAAAAGGCCTTCTGAAGTGAACTGTTGAATGATGTAAAAAAAAAAAAAAAAAACCTTTAAAACTTTATAAACGTTCACAAGAGATTGCCGTTCCAGCGGATGATGTATGATGGCTTAAGGGGAAGGTGAATAATTTTGGGGTGAACTATCCCTTTAATAAATGCAGAGTTATGATGGGTAATTTCAGAATGAGTTCTTTTTCCTTACTTTTGCAGTTACGTTGGTGATGGTGGTGCAGAATATGCTCACTTGACCTTTTAAGAATATTTTCTTTATTCCTTTTATCAAGCCACTTTAATTATACAGTGTTGTATTGCTGATAGAAAGTCCTTTTCACTTATCACAAGTTCACAACTGGCATTTTATCAAAAGGTCTCTTTCTGCAGTGATAGTTGTTAACTTTAACAGACACAAAGATTGGATGTCCTTGTTAGCAGGTGATTCATTCCCATGTCAGCTACTGGACTCTCTTTCAGGACTCAGGTGGGCAAACTTGCTGTCCATGTGCTCAGGGGTGAGTGGCTGATAGCAGAGTTTTTCTAAATTGGAGACCTTGCTCTGACGACTTTTAAATGGAGTGATTTATTCTGTTTGTCATCACGACAGCACCTCTCAGCTGTTTTCCTGGTATTCATGTCATGCTCTGAGAATTGAAAATGGCCCTTGTATTGTCTGACTGATGCGGAACAAGTCTAAGTGATGACAGTGCAATTTTCTTTTTTTTCTGTCATGTGTATAGACTCTTGCAATGCCTTTGTCTTTGGATTGAAGAGGTGTGATTCTGTGATGTTATTGGAAATGATCCATTAGTTGCAATTGCTTCTTAAAGGTTCAATTATGTAGGCTTTTATTATGCTATTGTCTGTGAAAACTTTGCTTTTTCCCATAGCCCATCCCACATTAATTTTGATCTTGGTGTAAATATACCATTTGTTGGCTATTCTTTTTGTAAAAGGGCCTTTAGGTACTTGAAAGTTATATTTCTCTTTACGCACTGCCCAGTTACCCACCATGGCAGAATCTCTACACAACAATTTGGATGTAAGGTTTGTGTGTGTTCTTGCACAGGAAATCTGTAATATACAGCTTTTCACATATTGCTTACAGGCATCTTCCAAGAAATATAATACATACAGAGGTCGACTCCATTTCCTAGAGATTATCCTGCAACCCGCTGGCACTCCATTGTAGGGCTGGGTGATATACAAAAAAAAAAAGATATCTCGATATTGTCAAATTTTTTACGATATTCGATATATATCTCGATATGTTTGCATTTAAATAATAAAAAACAAAACATGATTTTATTTTGCCCATTAAAAAAAAAAACATTTAGATTAAACAGCTAATTTAAGCAGTTAAAAAATCTAGACCAAGAGATCACTTACTGCTTTTTATTAATGAATACATGTAGGCCTATATGTAACTGAAGCAGTGCAAATTAAGTAACAGTTACAGAAAGTGCATTCTGTCAACTTTTTAGTGCATGCAATTCACAATTTAAACTATGCAACTGGGATAAGTATTTTATTTTAATTTTTTAACAAGTTTTTAAGCTAAGAACACAAGTCTGTCAACTGTCTGTGGTTTTAAGAGAAGCTCTGTGGCATGAAACTGTTCCTACTGACACTAAAAACCCTCTTAGAGCTAGTTGCTGAAGCACATAGCTATTTCTTATATATAAATATATATAAATGAATACCAAAGACTTTTGCATTCTCTCTGTCTATATTATGCAAACTGGTAAACATATCAGTGAAATTCCCCAATAGTAATTCCAAATGGCCATAGCCTGTTTCTCTATTCAACCATCAGCGGTCGAGTAAGTGCATTTATTTTGCGATCACAAATGCAAACAATACAGTTGAGATCTCATGACAGAACACAGACCGGCTGAACGACGCTTTCATTAGATCGCTCAATTCCAGCTTGTTAGTGTTTTCAGATTATCGTCAGCGGCTCTTCCGCAATGAGGAGTGAGCACGTGCGCATGGTTGCCAGATTGCTTAAAATAAGCAAACACCGGGCAGAAAATGTATCCTTTTAACAGTGGAGCTCTGATTCGGAGATTTAAACTCTTGTTATCTGGCAACCGCTATCATTACAGCTCTCGTATTAGAGGGGCGTAGAGCAGTCAGCAGTTACAGGTTCCTTTTTTGGACATTCGGCGCGTTCTTTTGGGAAAGTATGCTTGAATTTGAAATATTCGATATTCCCGATATATTCAAATTGTACATCGTCGTCAAAATTATTCCGATAGTATCGCTAATATTCGATATATCGCCCAGCCCTACTCCATTGTCATGGGAACTGCTAAATTGGTCGAGATCCTGCCAGTGAGAGAGTGTATATCTCTTTGTCACATTAGTTTCTAAATGTATTTCTCTGTTGGGATGCAGTTTGTCTTTACAGTCACCATACTGGTAATCGACCCCCTTTACCCAAACACAAAAAAGGTGAAGTGCTGCTTTAATTAAAAGAGTGGATTTGACATGACCCTAATGTATCTTATTTGAATTAGGGACATCTCAAAAATAATGTTGCTATTTAGCCATGTAATTGCAAAGAAAGAGGATCATTACAAACCTGTTTAAAAATGATAACACTCACTTCCTAAATTTCAGAGAATGGCAGAGTCTACAGGAAGAGAAAGAGAGAGAGAAAAAAAACTTTGAAAGCTCATCAAAATCCATCCAAATTAGTTATTTTCTGATAGTTTGTGTACACTAGTATATAAATTGTAATTTTCATCTTTATAGTTATTTTCTTTTTGTGTTCGGGCCTTAATAATGTATACTCTGAAGATATTATGTAGAAACTGGGCAGTATGGCAAGTTTGCAACTGCAAGTAAGACCGCAACAACCCCCCACCCCTCCCTGCCCCCTTTTTTAATGCATCTCTGGATCTAGAACTAGTTACACTGAAAATGTGTTTATGATGGAATAACATTTTGGAGTTTATAGACATAGACTGAACAAGTTTTAGTTTATTGATTCTGCCTTTTGTTATGACCTACTTTCCTTGGCACATTTCTCTCTTATAAGTTTAGTTTTTCTGTCTTTTAGAGCTGTATGTTTTGGCCAGTGCCATTATTATTTTGATGTTATGGCTGATATGACAAATATGATGGACATTGGTGGACAGTTAATAAGTATTTTTGTATTTCTTTACTTTGTTACTATTTTTAATTAATTATTATAATTTTAATATTTATAATATTTATATATTTATATTTTATTATATATTTATATATAATTAATATTTATAAAATATTAATTATAATATTTTTTAAGCAATATATATATATATAATGACAATGACAATCTGGCACTTCTGAATCAGCTACTGTAAGTATGTTTTGTTATTAGTTTATGTATTTGCTATTGAATGTTCAAATGAGGAGATTTGCACGTTGTGTGTGTGTGTGTGTGTGTGAGTGAGAGATAGAGAGAGAGACAGGGTCACATAGTGGAGTCAGCAGTCTTAACCGTCCTGGCTTGTATACTGCAAACACATACGAGTTTCATCACTGTGTCTGTCACACCACTCTGTTCCCCTTTTGGGCTTGAACTGATGGTAAAACTAACTTTACATTTATTTTGAAAGAGGAAGCTCACGATTATGAAAAGGGGCATTACATTTCCAACAATGCTTGCGGTGTTCGGCCAATCACAATGCACTGTGACCCAGTGCGTTGTGATTGGCCGAACAATGCGAGCATTGTGTTGGCCAATCAGAGCAGACTGCGCTTGTCGGAAGGAGGTACTTTGTAGAAAATGACGCGTTTGAGAGAGACGGGGCTAGAGGACCTACAATAATGTACAGTATTTGAAAAATAGTGTGTATTTTGAACATTAAAGCATGTCAACATATTCTGTTACCACAAATACACAAAATAATGATCTTTAAAAAGCATCATATGACCCCTTTAAAATAATGCAAATTAATTCCTATTTTATTCGGAATTTAATTAGACACAGTAGTATATAATTTTTATATTAGCCATTTATTGGGCATCTACCACAACATAATTATGGACTTGTCAGTATTATATTGGTGCATCCTTTGTTTTTGGCAATTAGTAGAAATTAAACAAGATTCTTGAGAACAACTTTGTTCCATTTAGTTCCTGTTGTTTGAACTTTATTGCACTGCTGTCTTGTAATGTGGTATCAATTTTATATTTACCCACTGCTAAACCTCATGTGAAAAACTGAATGCGGATGGCTAATTTGCATTGGGTTTTTCTTGAACAGCTTCTATAAGAACCAGTGTCTTTTTGTAGAATCAAAGTTTTGGTTGTTTAGACTTTCAGCGGAGGGACAGAAGTCTCTCTGGTTTAATTAAAAAAATATCTTCATTTGTGTTTCAAAGATGAATGAAGGTCTTATGGGTTTGGATCAATATTAAGACGGAGTAATTGGATTTTTGGGGGAACTAACCCTTTCAGTGTCCTCTGTTTATAGAACAGTGGTTGCAGGCATACATTAAAAGGCCTTCAGTCTCCTCTGAGGACTTGGAAGAGTAGATCTCATAGAATGAATATTCAGTTTAGCAATTTTTGTCATGGATAGAACATGTAGAATAAAAGGTCACTTTTAATTTTCCTATTTCGTGGTTTGCCAATATGTGGCTGCCACAGGCCCCCACCTCTTTCTGAATAGAAATCCCTTTTGAAAGAAATGGGTTGTAGCCACTCAGAGACCAAATCTGAAAGCAGGAAACCCATAGAGCCCAGTGTGGGAACAGCTGAATAGATTTTCCAACTCACTTCCCTCACCGCTCCTCCCCTTTATCCAAAGAGGGGAATGCCTCTTGTTCTGTAGTGGATTCCATGCTCAACCCGCGGGTCTCCTTGGCAAAGCTGTGTTTACTGAGGCTAGAGAGCTAAAAAGGGAATGGATAATTGACAGCTGCCTCTCATTTTACTGTGAACTCCAGTCTGTTGTTCCACAGAGACTTCCCCTCAGCCTTATCATCAAAACTGCAGCTTTGAGGAAACACTTGTCTGGGCCATTCCAAGGGAACATACCTTTTTTTTTTTTTGGGAATTGGTATCATGCTTCCAGTGTTCTTGATTTTTTATATTTGAGCACAACAGTGAGATTTCTTTTCTTTTTCTTGTTTCTTTTTAAAAACAGATTTTTTACATTATGAAACTTGGGGTAAAACCAAAAGATGTGTTGAGTTCTTTAATAATGCATCAAATTGCAAAGTTGCTTGGCAACTGTAAACTACGTACAGTCACCATGTGTTTTCACTAGGTTCTTCAGAACTTAATGGCTCTCATTATATTCAACTGAGCTCTCTACACTGGAAGTGCACATCTCTGACATTTTGCAGAGTACACTACAGATTTCTTCTTGCCTGTCAAATTTTGCAGTATTGTGGTTTCTACAGGTTGGCCCATGTCTGCTATTTTATGTAAATGGTTCTACAACTACGGTGCAAAATATTATTAGTGAAACAAATATATTTGTGCTTAAGTGCCATTGTGAGGATAATATGAATCTCTACTGACATTTTATAATCTGTATAGATGCAGTTGTGTGGTTAAATTGGATCCATATTGAAAAATGCCTTTGATAAATGTAATAATATCCAAATGATCATATGTAACTCAAACACAAAAGTCCATAAGCTGCTTTTATTTAAGCTTTCAGTAATGTTCTGTGATTCATTTTGCCAAGCTCCAACTGATTGCACTGATCAGACATATGATAAATTAGAAAAGTGTGACAACGCGAAAGAAGATGCATAATCATAATGCATAATAATTGTTTGATGCATAATCAGGTGTACAATGCATTTTCTGCTGGTTGATATTCCAAGACATGCTTTTAGCCCGTCAGCTCTTGCATAAAATGGTTGTTTGGTCGACGTCCAAACAAGTTCTTCTGTGTCATGTTCTACTAGTTCTACAGCATCCATCTTCCCTGTAACTCATTGTGCTTTCACACAGGACGGGTTTGCAGTCCGCTACTGATCCGCGTCTGTCCACAAACACAACATTTGTTCATTGTTTTGATTTCATATCATGTAAAAAAAAAATATATATATATATATATATATTATATTATATTATATTATATTATATTATATTATATTATATTATATTATATTATATTATATTTTTATATATAACTATATTTTTTTCAGCATTGTGAGTCTCTATCACAGAACAGTAACAATCTTTCGTAATTATAGACATTAGTTTAAGCTCAATAAATATAAACAACACATTATTCATACATTTTACTTCTAGGTTTGTATAATAAGCTGCTCACGCAAGCGGCAAAACATTTAAACACAATAATTACTTAATTACCTACTTTTCTTGTTAAAATATTTAAAATTAAAACACCACAGACAGAAACAGTCTCGTGCCTTTTGCATTTAAATCTTTATCACAAGCAATCCCACGGGTCTTAATTAACTTTGTTTTTCTGCCTCCATAAAAGTGAATATATATATATATATATATTGTTTTCCTTGTTTATGTAAAAGTGCACTTTTTCTTGTTTTAAACCTAGCCAAAAACCCATGTGTTGCGTGTGAAACCGCTTTTTATACATTTATTGTCAAATGACTGCTTTTCCGTGTAAATCCATGTTAATTTTTCCAGCGAACAATGCGCTTTCACTTTAATACATCGGAATGGCGGTTTATTAAAAATGAACATCGTAATGAAAATATACACCAGTTTTTGGTATGAACCGGTATACTGCCCAGCACTATGTATGGTGTAAGGTTGTGGGTTTGAGTCTCGGGCCGGCAATACCACGACTGAGGTGCCCTTGAGTTAGGGATGCACCGGTTGATCGGTCATAAATTGGAACCGGACGGTTTTTGGTCTTTTTTCATCCGATTTTTCCGGAAGTGCTCCCGCGTGCAGACTACATTGTAATCATTCGCTATGTCATTTGTGTGGAAGCATTTCGAAATCTGTGCGCAGGACACGGGCAGCCGTTCAGCACTGGAAGTGCAGAGCTACATGTCTGAGGCACAGATAGCAGGAAGCGAACAGCCGTTGTTGTACTGGTGCACAAATAAGAGTCCCTTTCCTGTACCTGTCCACACCCTGCACACGCGTAAACCATGAATAGATGTTCAACTCAACTTCTCGCGTGTTGGATGAGAAATGAAACGGACTAAACGGTGACAAAACTGAAATGTTTTTTTTTTTGTAAATTAGAACTTGCATACACGTTTGAAAAGACAGAAGTACACGCCAGTTCTGCATAGGATGATTATTTTTATTTTACCTTAAACTTACATCGACTTAATTTGATTTAAAAATCATATGCTGTAGCACACTGAAATAAAGTGTTTCATTCATCCAATTAAAACATTTTAGGGTAATGATTCACATCTATATTTTTTTACTTGAGACAATTGTTGTTTATTTTTCATTGGCTCAAGTAAAAAAATATAGATGTGAATCATTACCCTAATTTATTTTTATTTTTTTTAATTGGATGAATGAAAGACTTTGCATCTTTGTTTTATTCGCACCAACATTATTTGATTTTAACATTTTGGAATAATGTATTTATATAGCATACTTTAAGTCTCACTGGTAAAGACCTTTTTTTTTAAATTTAAAACCAAATTAAAAAACTAAAACTAATACTGACTGAATGCACTTAGGGTGCTTTCACACTAGCACTTTTGGTGCGCACCCGGGTTCAATTGACGTCAGAGTTCAGTTCGTTTGGATGATGTGAATGTTGTCTTTCATACTCTGATGCGCACCCGCGAACCGTACCCGAGTCCGCTTAAATAGGGTGGTCTGGGGTACGCTTCGTGTGAACTCTGGTACGGTTCGCTGCTTATGTGAACGCAATCGTACCAAATCGCGGAAGTGAACCGCTTTTAATGACAAATTATTTGATGAAAATGTGTGTTTGTGTGTGTGTTTCACTCACTTTCCTGATGAGTGTGACTGACGCGCTGCAAGCAGAGAGCTGTACATTTCATTTATGTTCGCCTTCAACGTTCTTTAGAGCATTTTCAGTACATTCGTAAGACAGACGCAAGCGCCATTATGTACCGAAGCTTTATGAACAAAATGAACAGTTCAAAAACGTAATACACAAAAGTGCAGAGAGTAATGTTGTGCATTTGCCGCCTTCTCCTGCGCTGTCATTACCAAGCAACGGGGTAAACAGCTGCTGGCTTGATGACGCAAGCGTTCCGCAGTTCGGACTCCAATATTACAGTCCAGCAGGGGCAGGGAGAGGGGGGAGCAACCAAAATCTGGTTCGGACCAGGCAAGTGAACCAAGTGTGAAAGCACCCTTAGTTTTTAATTTTAAGTCAATCTACTGCTGTGTTTCCTCTCTCAATCAGTAGAAAATGTGGTTAATACACGGTCATGCATGAAAAACCTAATATACAGTGAAACCGGTATAAAAAAAAAAATTCTACTAAAAACTTATATTTTAGTCGACTTAAACAAGACTAAACTAAAACCATTCAGATGACTAAAATATGACTAAAACTTAATGACATGACTATGACTCAAACTAAATTGAAATTTGCTGTCAATATTAACACTGCTGACTCAATACTTAAGTTAGGTGCTTGTTTTGCTTTGCATTTATTCAGACTTTGAAAAAACTTGAGTGCAAATGCAAAAATAGGGTCTGAAAAAAGAATAAATGTATGAAAATATGTATTGTTAATTTTTTCTTAATGACTTGAATGGAATATATTTACTCCCTTTGTATGCCTCTGTTTAATTATCTCTCCCTCTGTTTTTCAATTAATCTTTCCCTTTGAAGTCTTGCTTTTAGATTAATCAAGTGACAGATAATCCAGCCTCCCTTAGATTTAGAATCATAGAGCACTGCTTCACAACACCAGGGGTTTCACTTGCAACCTAAAGATTGTTTCTTTCATTCTTGCACTACGTATGTTTTCCTGCTGCACACAATTTCATTAATGCAACCTTTTAAAGGTTTTCATAGCTGCAATCCACTTATCAGTGGCTCCCATAAGGAAATTCTAAATCTCTTTCAGGGCTAAAATTAATTATCCTTCATATCGCTAAATGAGAATAGCTGAATTAATAGCAGCAGTGCTGACCCAAGAATAGAGCTCGTCTGAGATCACTCATTTCCATTCTCATCTCTCAGTCTTCCTGGTGCCCCATACCAGAGGCTTTTCTAATCTGGGAGTATGTTCTTGCAAACATCCACTTCTCCATTACGTCTGCAGCCTCACACGCTCCACTGATCACACTTCTGTTGTCGGAGGAGAGCAAGTGGACCATACACACTGGTAGTAATGGACAATTGGAGGTTTTTAGTAGCTACTGAACCTCTCAGTTGGGTTTGCATCTGGATTGTGGTTTTTAGGCCCAACATGGGCTGAATAGGAAAATTTACAGTTTGTATTTTAAACATGTTTTAAATTATATTATGTAAGTTGATTGATTGCTAAATTTTGTAGAGTAAATGAACAATTTAATGTGAATAATTTGACAGAAAAGTTCCTTTAGAGAAGAACTTAACCAAAGTGAAATCTTGAAGCTTTTCAGTCCACTTATTTTTATGCCAATATTGTTTAAATGCTTGATGAAAAGACCAAGATGCAGTTTTATAAATCCTACATATACATATACTGTGTAAATATTTGTATAATTATTTATTGCTTTTTTTGTGCTAAATTTATGAAGAACATCAAAGAATGATGTGACCTGAATAATTTACTCCGATGATTGATTGTTACCTTCCAGAACTCTCAGATGCTTTGCTCTGGGACAGAATGCATCTGCTGCCGATCAAAGCAAAAATGAAGTTCATCAGAGCATTTTGTTTGCATGCTTTAAACCACAAGTAATTTATTATATTTATATAAGAGCCACAGTTGCTTTGCCAGTGGCAACACCTTCCATTTCCATTTTGTGCTAGTTTTCCAGGAAGTCATGATTTTGTTGTTTTGAACAAACAGGGCTTTTTTGCCAATTGCTTTTGAGACAGTCTGATCTTTTTTTGTGTGTAAATTAAACTTAAATGGGCGCACAGCTTGTTAAGTGATGGATGAATTTGCTGTTTTAAGGGCTGTTCAGTCCACAGCAAATATATTTTTATTATAAAAACAATGTATTAACAAACTTTGCAGTTGCACAGAATAGTTTTTTGAAAACACATTCATATAAAACCATTTTTTTATAGATGAAGCATTCTGAAATTTGTTTTTGGTTTGCTTATTCCTAAAACTCTCCTTGATTTACAAAACAGTATCTAGTCACTCAGAATCTCTGAACAAACATATAAACCTCTGACCCTAGACGTGATTAAAAATAAATCTTCTGCTTGCTCCTGACACTAGGGTCTTTCTGAAATCAGTTTGAAAGCTTTTTAAACTATTTTTAATTCTATTCTGACATCATCTCCATTGTCCTGTGAAGAAAACTGGCCAACCGATTAGCTCCGATCAGAGTTGCTGCTATTATATGAAATGAGAATGGGTGACACTCACACATTAAATCATTTTTTGCTAAGCACCATTGTACAGTGGAGATCAAAATTGGAGAACAATTTAGTCCTGTTTGCAGTTATAGTGAGTAGAAGGGCAGTTTTGTAAGCATATTTCATAAATTAATTATATTCTCAAAAAACAGTATGTATATGTATGTTTTTTTGAAAACGGTCTCCAAAGTGGCTAAATTTGAAGATGCCATTTCCACATTGTATTGTGGACTCTGAAAACTTCACGTTTCATAATTTTCAAATCATTTTGAAGATGAAGCATGTGACACATTGTACCAATAGATATCTACTGTATGTTTATACTGTCCGTTATGTGCTGTTCACTTTCAAACTTGCTACAGATGTGTTACTTTGTACACTCTTCATATGACAGTCCTGCAAAGATTTCAGAAAATGTATGTTTGTGGCAAAACATGAGGATAGTTGTAGGGCTGTGTATTGCCAAGAATCTGGCGATACGATACGTATCACGGTACAGGGGTTGCAATACAAAATATTGCGATACACTGCGATACTGTAAGTTAGGCGATATATTGGGATATTTCTTATTTTAGGAATAGTATATATTGTAAGGAAAGCTGTCAGTAAGAACACACCACCATATGCAAACCTTAGCAAAAATAAATAAAAATTAACCAGAACACAGTGGGATCTGTATTTGTAATTATCAGTCCCTATAACATGTTATCAAACCACTTTTTGTGCAATATGAGTAAAGGGGATAAATTAAAGTTCTTGCAGGATCCTTTAATAAAATAAAACGATATAAAAACAATAAAAGCATAATCTAAAAAAACAAGCCTTGTGCATTATAAAGAATATAATACACAGAGGTGGGTAGAGTACCCAAAAACTGTACTCAAGTAAAAGTAAAAGTACTTCTAGAAATATTTACTCAAGTAAAAGTAAAAGTACTAGTCTTGAATAGTTACTTGAGTAAGAGTAAAAGAGAATCGGATAAAAAATCTACTCAAGTAGTTAGTTACCAGTTACTTTGGGTCATATATACTGAGCCTATTCTTATTTAGATATATATATATATATATATATATAGATAAAATATATGTAATGTATGTGTGTATAAATGTATATATTTCATCAGCCTTAACTCCAATTTATGTAATTTATTATAAAACCCTGTCTGTTTACTAAAGTAACAGATATAGGTGTCATGCCACAACATATTTTTAATACGACTGACTTTATATTAAATGTGAATTTAACATTGAAAGTTAATGTGATATAAATATTGCTACTAATCTTTCATTGTTCAGAAAGAGAGCAAATAACATTTACATTATTAAAGATCATTTTCACTGACAGTCTAGATTTCAATCACTCTCAGAAACTCCCATTAAATCACTGAAACTGTTAATACTGTGAAATCAATATCTTATTTACAGATTCGTACACACATCTGCACTTTGTTGTTTCTGACGAGAGAATTCGAGGTATTCAGTCAGTGAGCGAGTGAAGGAAGCACCGGCATTTTAGCGATGACTCATCTGAACGCCTCTGATTGGCCAATGCTTTAATCAGCTCAAAAGATTCATGTGTGATTGGTTATAATGCGCAGCGCTGTAAAAACACATCTATCTCTGGCTCAGCGCCAGCAAGCAATCACAGATCTGAATTTAGCAGCTGATGACATGTATTAAAATTAATAAAATCTTAATCGGCTATTTTTTGTCTTTTGGAAGCTGCATTCAACTTGACTCCCCTCTGTTATAAGCCACACACGTACAACAAACTAATGTCACAGTGGTATCGTGTACTGTAATCGAATGTAGCCCAAGTTATTACCTGTTAAACAGTAGACAGCACACGCAGTGTTCATCTAATAAGGATCTCCATCGCAAGCAAATAATAGCCTTTGCAGATTTGCTTTCATTTCAGTGCAGTTCCATAGCCACGTTTTCAACGCTGCTGATGTTCTTAAACGTTACAACTCTGAGTGAACCACTTCAGACGCTCAGCGCGTGCGGCAGGGAACTGAACGACTCATTCAAACTGATTCATGAACCAATTCACTCGTTTGCCAATTGGTTTGATCAAGCCTTTGAACAGAATTGACTCAAAAGAATGAATCATTCACGAATGGGCATCGCTCATTGCCCAGAGAAAAGTAGACGGCGCGTATGGAATAAACTGAAGCATTTATAACATTTATTGCATTAAGATAAAGTAACGAGAGGATCGTCGCCCACAGTAACAAAGTAAAAGTACAGATTTTTCCCCAAAAATTTACTCAAGTAAGAGTATAAAGTACCCATCTTTAAATATACTCCGAAAAGTATTAGTTACCCCAAAAAATTACTCGAGTAAATGTAACGAAGTAAATGTAACTCGTTACTACCCACCTCTGATAATACAGTTGGTTTGATACCTTTCTCTCAAACGGTGTCAGTTTAATTAATTTAAGTGGGCACAGTATATAAAACAGTTGAAAAATATGGATTCAATAATGTATATAAAAACAATAAAGGCATAATCTGAAATACTATGCCTTGTGCAATACTGAATAATATTCTATACTGTACATTTTACAGTTGGTTTGATACCTTTTAGATCAAACGGTGTTGTCGTTTAATGGATTTATATTATTGCATACATTAAAAGTTGTAAAATTATTATAAAACACATAAAACAGTAATTCAAAAAACGGAACTTTCTGGAATAATAGGGCTGTTTTTCTGAACATTTTAGTATTGGTTTTATATAATGTCACGTAGTTAAATTGTTTAATTTAAATGGTTCATTGTTAACTCCCCCCTAGAAATTAAGCCTTGTGCAACGTAAAGGGCATAGATTTATGACCGAGTTAGTTTGGGCTCAAAACATAATGAATATCAAACTAACTTTTTCCACCGTCGAAAACCATGACGCAAGCACCTAAAATGAGAGAAACTGCAGCCTCTGTTCCGCCGCTTGCCGCGACTATAGACCACATAAAAACCATAGACAGTAAAAGAAATGGACACAGCGACCCCATTGGATTCAACGGAGACAAGTGAAGTCAATTAGAAGCACACACTTCTCAGACTCAAACTGAGCTTGATGACTTAAATGTCACGTGAGCAACCTGTCTGACAATTGTAAGTTTTCTAATCGCTGTACCAAGAGAAATCTGAATCACCCACCGAATCTTGCAGACGTTGTTGAATAATTTTGTCCCGTTGCTCTTATGGACTCCCTCTGGGCTTCTCCCTTGACTTCATGCCTCCACGTCCCCCTGATAGCCTCATAGACAGTAAAAGATTGCCTGCGAGCTTCTCCTCCTGTCCATACGGTAATTTCGACAGATAGTCGATATTTTTACAAAAACTGCTTCTACGGGGCCACAATGTAAGATACAAGGTAATGGGGCCTTTTATACATTTTCGTGTTTCTTTAGAAATAATAAATGGACAAATGGAATCTTTAAACGCCTCAGATATAAAGTTATTTGCTGTCAAAGTGACGCAAAAAATAAATGGGAGTCAATGGAATGATGACAGCAGGTGGGGGTCCGCTAGCCAATGGCGGCGCCCAGGGATGCTTCAATAAAATATGAACCCTGCCCCCCTGATAAAAACAGGCCGCGACCCCTGTGAAGAGGCCTGCGCGGGGCTCAGCCATAGGCGGGAGGGGGTTGCCCTGCATGAGCCTCTTCACACGGGTTGCGGCAAGTGGCGGAACCGAGGCGGCGACAGCTAAACAGTCCCGCGGTGGACGCTACCACAACAGCCTAAATGACGCACTTCAGCTTTGTACACTGAAACATGAACTGGGACAAACCATAGACAGTAAAAGAAATGGACACAGCGCGACCCCATTGGATTCAACGGAGAATAATGAAGTCAATTAGAAGCATGCACTTCCTAGGGGTCAGGCGTACTGCGCAGACTCAAACTGAGCTTGAAGATGTAGATGTCACGTCAGCAACCTGTAAGTCTTCTAATCGCTGTGCCAAAAGAAATCTGAATCCCCCACCGAATCTTGCAGAGAAGGCGATCGTGAACAGGAGCAAATTTTGGTAAGTATTCTGATTAAATATCTCCCTTGACTTTATGCCTCCACGTCCCCCCGATTGCCTCATAGACATAAAAGATTGTCTGCGAGCTTCTCCTCCTGTCCATACCGTAATTTCTCTACTGTGCGACAGAGAGTCACTGGTTATGACGCAATCGTTAGCCTATTTTTTACAAAAACTGCTTCTACGGGGCCATAACGTAAGAAACAAGGTAATGGAGCCTTTTATACATTTTCGTGTTTCTTTAGAAATAATTAATGGACAAATGGAGTCTTTAAATGCCTCAGATGTAAAGTTATTCGCTGTCAAAGTGACGCCAAAATGAATGGGGGTCAATGGAATGCTAACAGCAGGTGGGGGTCCCTTTCTTACACCCCTAGGCAGTTGTGCTTTAGATCAGACATAGTAAAGCAAACATTTTCTAAATTTTCTGATGTGTCAGCGTGGATGAGAAATTTTGGAAAACGTGTGGATTGAGAGCATTTTTAAAACATAAACACTGTTTTCAAATGTATCCGGATTAATGTAGACATATAGCCTAAGGTGACTGAAACCCTACGACATGTAGCAATCCAGATGAACACTAGAGGGATGACCCCTTCAAAAATAAAGGTTTTTTGTTTAAATGCCTTGGATATTTTGTCAAACATGTTAGCAGAACAGTGGTATAACTATAGCTAATATTCCTTCAAATTTTGAGTGATGACGATTAACAGTTTCAGAAAAAAAAAAAACCTGTATAGATTGTTCTCTAATTTTGATTTCCTCTGTATAACCAAAAGAAGAATCTAGAATAGGCTAATTTTTTCATGATTAAACATAATGAATGCAAATATCTGAGCAGGAAAAAAAACAGTTTGACTTCCTTTCTTCTAAGTGACAAAAAGGTTTCAGAAAAAGAAATTCTTTGTGTACCAGATAACTGAAGTATGTCTGCTTGTCTAAAAGTGACACCTTCTTTTTCAATTAGTCTCTCTAACTTGTCTTTGGAAGCATGTGAAAGTCTCATTAAATTTTTGTGCAGAAATATTGTTGTTGATATGCACAAGTCTTAAATGATACACAAGTCTCTCTTTTTTAATGATGATAGGACTGTTCATTTTGCTTACCTAACATTGGTCATTTATATGGTTATTTGCACTATATCATGTACAAGCAGCAGTAAACAATTCGAGTCTCTGCAAAAAGAAGCCACTTCTGTGATTTGTTAGTGGTGTTCAATTCTGACTTCTTGCTTCTTAAACACTGCTAGGACTTGACTATAAAGCTCAGCCATTTTAACAAACATATCATATTTGCAATCCCACAGAAAAGCCGATATGACAGCCACTGTGTAACAACTGTCTGTTGTGAGAGGCGGCCTTGCATGCTGTGAAGGTATTGATCTGGCGGTGAGAGAGATGATCTCAAAGATAAAGACTGAACCGAGATCCTATAGATAACACAAACTCTTTCCCAGAGCCAGTCTGTGAAGAACTTCTCACTTTGGCTTGTGCAGCTTGCTGTAACTTCTATTGGCAGTGAGGAGAGGGTGACAGTTGTTGTGCTGAATCATTAAAGCAAAAGGATTGTCATAAATTATTCATCAGACTCTCACACCTGAATGCCGCCTTGGAACAGAAAGTATGGCCACTCCATCTTCAATCTTCTCAAGTGTTTGTGTAATCCAAGTAAAACTATTGATGGCTTTTTGACAGTATTTTTACTATCAATAGTAACTGTGAAAGGTTCATATTCTGAAGGATTGCATTAGGGAAACCTGATGATGAGTCTTGTGACTTTGATGTGACTTTCGTCTCCTCCAGCTTATGTGGACGGCTTCAGCTCTACCTGCTGAGATCAAAGTGAGAGCCCCATGCTCTTCATCTTTAAACTCTGCCATATGAATAACACTTGGATCCACATTTTCACTTTTCTGCTTAATATCGAGGTCACACATGGATCAAGGTGACACTTGTCGATCAGGATTGACTGCTGGACCACTCATTATTAAAATACAACAATTGATTAGAAGTAATGATAAAAACAAACACACGTACAGTAGTTCAAATGCATGAATTTGAATCATAATTCTGTTGTATATGTAAGAATGTATTTTTATCCAGCTAGTCACAACTGCTGTTTCTGTGACACAACACACATAATTGGTCCAGGCGGCCTGATTTTGCTATACTTTTAGTGCCAGTTATACTAACAGCTTGCACCAGCACAAACCATCTTTTGATGTTAAAATTGTACTGTCAGGTTTTACTGAAGACACTGTGATGAATTAGTGCTAAAAAATCTGGGTGTTATATTAGACAGCAACTTGTCTTTTGAAAACTAAATTTTCCATTTTACAAAAACAGCATTCTTCCATCTTAGAAACATAACAGTTACCTGTTACTGATGCAGAAAAGCTAGTTCATGCATTCCTGACCTCTTGACTGGACCATTGTTATGCACTACTAGGTGGTTGTCCTGCATCCTCAATAAACAAGCTACAGGTAGTCCAAAATGCAGCGGCTAAAGTCCTTACCAGGTCAAGAAAATATGATCATATTATCCCAATTCTACAGTCTCTGTACTGGCTACCTATTAAGTTCCGTATCAGTTACAAAATGTTACTTACCTATAAGGCCCTTAATAGTTTAGCTCCTGCGTACCTAACTAGCCTTCTACCACGCTACAATCCATCATGCTCTCTAAGGTCACAAATCTCTGGACTTTTGGTAGTACCTAGAGCTTTTTCGCATTTGGCTCCCAAACACTGGAATAGCCTTCCTGATAATGTTCGGGGTTCAGACACACTCTCTCTGTTTAAATGTACATTATTATTCTTTAGCTTGTGTTAAACTAATAAATTTTTTCTTTGTTGGAACAGCAGCTACGCTAATTATGTCTCTATTTGTTTTTCTGTTTTGCCACGGTAACCAGGATTTACACAAGCTTCAGTTTGAATCCAGAACACCTGAGAAGAGATAATGACAAACCCCTCAGAGGACCTCAGATGATGCTAACCCTGAAACAAAATACAGAACTACCAAATTTTGCTACAACTTTGCAATGATTTTTATCATAAAAAGCACTTGACAAATAAACTTGAATTGAAAATGGCTGCAATTATTGTTGATAAGAGGAAGCACAGTAGAGAACAGAGAGTGCATGGTAGAATGGAGACGGTTTTTCCATACGTATTAATTTATTTGTAATGCCATAAGAACACATTATCCGAATTTTTTTTTGACTTTGAACCATCAACTAGGAGTCACGCAATACCAGCTCTACAATAATTTCTAGCAAACCTTCATTTTTTGGCCTCCGGTTCTTTTCAATATACTGTGGCAATTTAATTTATTCTTTATTTGTGTCTAAGATAATTTGCACTGCATTTGGTATATGCGATGGTCGATATGTAAATGAGAAATGTCTGTGTTCTTTAATTTGCGCATTGTTAGTAAATCACCTGCAGAAACTTCCCCTCCCGTTAGCACTGTTTTGGAATTGTGCTGTTGTGCTAATTTGCCCCTTTTAGTAAAACTGGCCCATAGAGTAAACCTGTTTTTCTCATCAATTAGAGGTGAGACATAAGAAAATATGATGTTGGAGTGATGTATCATTTATTGATATCTTGTTTTTTTTTGTTGTGAAACACCATGCAGTGTATGGCATGTACAGTATTTAGTTCGCAAAGTGATTTAAGCTTTATGAATAAAAATATTTTATTTAATTTATCTGTTTTTTTTTTTTTATAGAGATTTTGGCTTTGTCTAGCACATATCTATTGTACACCATTCTGTCGTGTTTACTATATATATATATATATATATATATATATATATATATGTATATGTATGTATGTGTGTGTGTGTGTGTGTGTGTGTGTGTGTGTATATATGTGTGTGTGTTCTAACACAATCTCTTTTTTCTATTTTTTTCTATTTTAAATCATTGCTTATTTAAAGGGAAGAACCCAATGTGTACAGATAGAACCGATAGAAGGTGTTCAGTCTGATTCTCTGGAGGTTGTTAGGGGAGTTCAACAAGGATCTGTGTTGGGGCCGTTATTATTCATTGGATAAACTGTCATAATTTTTATATTACTAATACAAGGTTTCATTTTTATGAATATGGTACGTCCAGCCCCCTCAATCAGTGGCTCACATCTGTCAGTTATTTTCATGAAACTCTGAAAACCTTGATTAGATGGTTCAGGTGAGGGTTGGAGACCCTGAGCTAGACAGTAGAGTGTGTAGTGTGTAGTATGACCGTATGTAGTACACAGTGTTTAGTGCGTCATTTAAAACACACTTAAGAAGTGATACAGATATTTTTATCCAAACTGGAAATAATGAGTAGATCCACCCGTGTTGGACTGGAAAGTGTTCCAGCCCAGCTCAAGTGTTTAGCTCATCTGCATGTGCTTGTTGCAGATATATTGGTTCTCATGCATCTAGTGATCATGGCTGAGCCTAAATGAAACGGTTCATCAAATAAAGTCTTTAAAACACTTGATTAAATTGGTCAATTCATATTTATTTCTTTCACAAACTCTTTACAATTTTTTTAAAAACATGGATATTTTGGTGGAATGAACTTTTAGTGGAAGGACAGCAATCTCTAAGGTTTCATTTAAAATATCGGTAACACTTTAGAATAATGTTCCATTAGTTAATGTAAGTTAATGTATTAATTAACATGAACAAACAATGGACAATACATTTATTACAGTATATATGAATCTTTGTTAATGTTAGTTAATGAAAATAGTTATTCATTGTTAGTTCATGCTAATTCACAGTGTTAGTTCACAGTGTTAGTTCATGTTAACTAAAGTAGTTAACTACCTGGTACACAAACTGGCAAGGTTTTAAATAAATTTGTCTAATTATTTAATTGCCTTAATTATTTTGTAGTGAAATGTTGTGTAATATGTGATTTGACTGCACCATTTCCCTTAAATGTCAGTTTAGTTAGAATTTGCCGCTTGCTCGCAACTGCTGTCTCCACAGAAGCTTTGCATTCAAATATTTCAACTCATCAATATTTTGCATCTAATTATGTACTTATGTGGCAGGTAGCCATGTAATATGTGGGATAATGTACATCCAGCCGGTTGTTCTCGCAGAATAAACCCCTTCAGGGTGATACAAGAGGGGTTTATTCTGAAAAGATACTTCCGAGAAAGTTTGGTCAGCTTAGGGTAGGTGACCTGGTGGAGTTTCCACCAGGCCAAAGGGTCGGCTTCACTGTGAATGGTGGGGGAGAACAAGTAGCTGTTAAGTTCAGCTTCAACAGCTTGCTCTAGATGCATGAAAGATGCTGTTGGAGTGGGGCTTGGATTTGTTTTGAGCAAACTGCCCAATGATCGCTTTGTTTTTTTTTCGCTGGGTGGCTCCATGGTCTGGGCCTCTGTGTTCTCAGAATGTGTCCCTTCCTTCTGTGCAGAGTCTTTCATTTCTGACATGATCCTGCTCTTGATGTCCTCAACTTTTTCACTGCTGATGTAGGTGACCTTGAACCTGGGGTCCATGAAGGATGCGATGTCCAGAAGTTCTTGTGTTCCTGGGTCATCATACTTTGTATTCATGTAATCCAGGATTTTCACTTTAATGGACTTGGTTAAATCTGTGTCATCTTCCTTTTCTACAAGGACCGATGTCTTTAAAAGATTAAGGACGGGTTTCACATATGAAACACTGACATAGATTTCCCCGGGAAGAGCATCAGTAAATTCCTGCAAAGGGCGTAATGCCAGGTTTACTGACTCTAGTACATCCAGGTCCTGCCAGGAGGGAACCAGATGCCGTGTTTTACGGTCTGCTGAGAGGACATCAGAAATGGCCCGCCGCTGCTCCAAGACCCTCTCAATCATCTTTTGTCTTGAGCCCCACCTAGTTGGACATTCTGTGATGAGTGAGTGCTCAGGGAGGTTGTGCTCATGTTGTGCTTTTTTCAGTGCCGTCTTCTGTTTCCAGCTGTGGGAAAAATGTCCCACCAATTTTTTGCACAGCCCAGCAGCACGGTCAATGCGGCTGTCATCCTTAACAGCATTTCCTGGAAAGAGGATAAGAAATAAATTTTCACAAACTATTCAAACTACCAGTAAACATTGTAGCCGATTATTTAATTATTAATAATTTAACTAAATTACATTTTATAGTAATATAATTATTTTAATAAAGTAATTTCAATTTCAAATGCTGCATAATTAACTAAAATTCTTACACAGTGATAATCCTGTTAACGTTAGATAAATGCTGACCATGCAGTGGGGAAATACAACTTACAACAAGTGCTCAGAGTTTCCTATTGTTTATAATAAAATAATACTTGCATTAGCCTAATAGTAACTTAGCATTTATTACATGGCTCAGACCGTATATGAAAAACAGATCGTTGCTATGGATATGCTTCTGTTTAGCAAAAGCAATACACTTATTTTTAAATCAATAAACTTATTTTTAAAATATTTTGTGTCAAATTATTTATTTGGAAGGTAGCCATGTAATAAACGGGATAATGTAGAGCGAATCTGTTTGTTATGCAGCGAATACAATGCCTTCATGCTGATTAGGACTAACGTTAACTTTAGCTGCTATTATAACAACCGCCTCGCTCTATCCCTTACGTAACTTAAAGCAAATATTATCATCACACTTACCAATAGCAAGATGCAGCCTATGGCCAAAGCACTGAAGTCTGACCCAGTGGTTGAGTTCTGTTGCTTTCACAACGTTTGCCCCGTTGTCGGTAGTAATGCAAACCAGCTGCTCTTCCCGCAAATGCCAGCTGGCCAAAGCATCACTTAATCCACAGGCAATGTTTTCTGCGTTGTGCTGCCCGGGGAAATAGGATGTCTGTAGACATCGCGTTTTCAGTTCAAAGTCTTGATCCAAAAAGTGCACAGTGAGGCTGATGTAGGGCTCTGTCGTTCGACTGGACCAAAGATCTTTAGTACACGCGTAGTGTTCAACTTGACTCAGTTCCAATTCCACAGTCTCCCTGCATGCGTCATACATTTTTGGAATGGCGATTTGCGAAAAATAGGTCCGTGATGGAATCTGGTATCTTCGGTCCAAACTAGTTACCAGGCTCACAAAACCACCTTTGGTTACTGTGTTTATCGGCATCATGTCCTTCGCCAAATAACGCGTTATTGCCGCTGTGATTTTTCTGTGGCGTTTAGATGTTGTTTCATAAGGAGTCACGCTCGCAAAACTTTGAGAAATTGACTGCTGTTGTAACGTTAGTGATTTTAATGAAGTTTTAGATTTGCTACTCGGATTTTTTGGTTTTGTTGTTTGGCTAGTTTTAAATTGTTCGTGTAGGTCTTTATGGTTGTATTGCAGGTGGTGATGGAGGTTGGTCGTGTTTCCTCTTGAAGTTGCCACTACTGTTCGGCATGTTCGGCACAGTACCTGTGTTTGTAGCACGTCATCCCTCCTAAATCCAAAATATTTCCAGATATCTGAAGTGCTGTTCTTTTTCACTATCAATTCTTCGTCAACCACCACCTCACTCTCTCCTTCCTCCGCCATCGTATAACACACCGTGTAGACTCGCAACTAAATTGACAGCTGTCAGCCACTTTCCCGGGGCTTCATCTGATTGGCCAAATAGCATGAACGCGCCAGCCATGTCTTCAGATCTAAACGTGATAGGTCAAACGTTTATTACATGCGCTTAGGGCATGTTATAAACTGTTTTCCCTTATTCATCGTGTCAGGCTGTCTGCTGCGATGTGTTCATCGCGCAAGTTCATATCGCGATGACGATGAAAATTTGATGTATCGTTCAGCCCTAATCCCTTACTTAACTAATGGAACCTTATTCTAAAGTGTTACCAAAATATCTTTATTTATTTTTCAAACATAGTGGAATTCTTACTAATAATATTGGGTGATTGATGACAATTTTGTTAGGTGAACTAAGCCTTTTAGAGCCCAAGAAAAAAATCCTTCACCAAAATTTGGAAAATCAAAACATCTTCCTTGCAAATAGTTTTGAAAGCTAAAATTGCTAAGTAATGTTATTTTGTAGACCTCGACTCAAGAGCAGAGTTATTGAGCCAATAAAGATTAACTTTTAAGTGGTTTCCATGCCAACGATCTTTGGTTTAAGTGGTCTGAAATGTAGGTTCAGCCACCGATTCTTGACCTGAGATTTGTCCACAGATTTGAGCCTTTTGAAAGCTCATTGAGAGACTGCAGTGCTGTGTAGGTAGATTTGAAGGCCCCGGTTGGTAAATGGGAAATGAGGCTTTATCAAACCAGAATTATGAAGTGTGACGGCTCTTCTGTGATTTATGGTTTCTGACAGAGTTTGTGTGACCTCTGTATCTTCCCGCCTGCTCTGCTTGTCTGCTAATACTGTGTGGACATTCCCCTGTATTGACTTACAGTCAGCGTCAAGGTAAGAGGACAGTTAGCTATAGCTGGTGGGCCACATTGAGATGTGATGAAAGGAACGTCAAAGCAGTACTACGTGCATCTGCACTCACAATTTCTTCTAAGGCATGTTTACTGAGAAGCACTGAAATGTATTATAGCACCTTTGTTTTTCAACTGGCATCATTTGTAATTAGGACAAATCATTTGTTGTGTTATTGATTTTGGCATGAATGTGATACAGGGTAATGGGTTGGACTTGAAATGAAGTCAGTGCCAGTGTCTATAATCTTCTTTATAACAGTAGATCTCTTTGCTGAAATAGAAACAGTTATGTATTTATTTAATAAAAGAAAAAGGAAAGCTTCATATTCATACTGAAAGCCTATTGCACAGCACTTGAGGAAAAACTTAGCTTAGGGAATTGTATGGTTTAGAATAAAATATTAGTTGTTTCTTATTAATATATTAGTCTTAAAACTAATGGCATTATACTAATACAAATGGCCTAAGACATTTGCACAGTAAAGCAAACTATGTATTTCTAGAATGGATATTAATTGTTTGATTTTATTAGTTTACTTCATTTGTCTTAATTGATTTTGTCTATTTTTGAAAGATTTGAGATTCAGTTGCGATTCAAGTATAAACTGTTCATGAATAGGCCTGTCACGATAACAAGTTTTGCTGGACGATAAATTGTCCAAGAAATGATTGCGATAAACGATAATATTGTCTTTCTAAGACCAGTTTCAACTAATATAATGATATATGGAATGGAATAATAATGCAGGTACATCTTTTCAAAGATCAATAAACTTTTATTTCTAAATAATATTTAACACTGAAAACGGAAAACATTTTAAATATCCACACTAAATGAACAAAACAACCAAAAACAATAAAAGCAATAGACACTGTCTCTGTTAAAAAAAAATAAATAAATAATTTTTTTATACCAAGAATAAATACCAAGAACAATAAATAGAATGGATGTAAACTAAATTGCACTTCAAAAAATATTAAACATTGGGCTAAGACATAAATAGTGCCAGTTAGGACCTTTGTAAACAAACAAACAAACAAACAACCAAGCCTCAAAAAGCCATATGCAAAAAAGATTTTATGGCAGATTCTGAGCCAGAAATACCAACATGTTAACTTTGTGTGGCTTAAAATTAATACATTTTCGTATGTTTGTATGTTATATTATGTTTATATGCCAGTTAGGGATTCTCATATTGACCGTTTATTCATTAACTGAAAGTAAACATTTTGACCGATTAATACTATCAGTTAAATATATACAATGAGTATGTATATATGTATGTATATATGTATGTATGTATATATGTATACTCACTCACTCACTCACGTGTACTCACTCACTCACGTGTACTCACTCACTCACGTGTACTCACTCCCTCACGTGTACTCACTCACGTGTTCTCACTCCCTCACGTGTACTCACTCACGTGTACTCACTCACTCACTCATGTGTACTCACTCACGTGTACTCACTCCCTCACGTGTACTCACTCACTCACGTGTACTCACTCACTCACGTGTACTCACTCACGTGTACTCACTCCCTCACGTGTACTCACTCCCTCACGTGTACTCACTCACTCACGTGTACTCACTCACTCACGTGTACTCACTCACTCACGTGTACTCACTCACGTGTACTCACTCACTCGCATGTACTCACTCACTCACGTGTACTCACTTACTCACTCACTCTGACACGCGCAACCACACGCCTACAGACATATTTAGCTGAGCATATTTAGTTGCGCTCCAGACACCCCACATCATGACATGTTACATTTCTTTTTATAAAAATTTAAAAAAGAAATTATCGCGGATGGAAAAATTATCGAGCTAATTTTTTTTTTTATTGTACGACAGTAACAGAAATGTGTGTAATTAAAATGTATTGTTCTGTGGTAGTGCTGAATTCCCAGCTGCCTTGAGAGAGGGTGTATTTCTTCATGAACTAGGGGTTGTAAAATTGCTCACAGAGCAAGAGTGGACATGAGCTGAAAAATCTGCATGGTTGGCATATTTTATATAAGAGCTTCGGTGTCAGTGGGCCTGTCCCTAGAGTACCTTTTCCTTCAGGCTTTAGTCTTAAATAATTACCTGACACTTATATTCTTCATTTGTTTTCCTCTTTGCATGTTGGAAGTAAAACCCTTACAGCAGTTACTGGATGATTACCTCGCTATTAGTGTTGCGTGTGTTGTTTCAGGGGGAGAATTTAAGTAAATAGGTTTTATGGAAATTGGAAATATCCAAGGGAATATTTTGTCCTGTGGAGTCCATAGTGTACATTTGTGAGGTAAATTTCTCTTTCTTTGAATTTTTTTTTCTTTTGATTTCTTTTCTGCTTTGTCGGAACAGAGGGACTGTATGTACAATACTCTTTTGAAGTTGTTTGTTCCCACAGTCTCCTATGAGCCAATAGTCCATCGGACTGCTGCCACACACGAACTGCCAGTAGCTTTAGTTTTGTGCTGTTAATCACATCCATCAGAACATATTGCCCCCAAGCAGATCTTTGAGCACTGAGTGACATGTAAGGGGGAAAATGTCTACAGATGTTATTTTTAATGAGATACATGGCCATTAGCCTCTTATGCTGTATTCTGTTTATTATTATTTTTTAAGATTTTTGAAGGAAGTTACTTATGCTCACTGAGGCTGCATTTGTTTGATCAAGAATAATGTTAACAGTAATGTTAAATTAATAAAATATAGTGAAATATTATATATTAACATATTTAAAATAATAATAATATTTTTTATATGTATTTTAAAATGTATTCTATTTCTGTGATCAGCCGTTACTTCAGTCTTCAGTGTCACATTGTGCTTCAGAAATAATTGTAATATGCTGTTTTGGTGCTATTGTTATTATCAATGTTGAAAAATGTTGTGCTGACTAATAATTGTGGGAACCGTGATACATTTCAAAAGAACTGAATTTATTTGCTGGAATTGCTGCAGCATAAATTAGAAAAGGCAAAATCAACTGTTCCACGGTCTCTGTTCATTCGACTGCTGTGGTCCAGGATAGGATTGTTCCCTAATGGTGAACAGCTTGATTGGACTCAGCTCCAGGATTGTAGCTCTTGAATAGGGATATGCCGGTATCAAATTTTCCTGTTGCGGTTAATTGATAATGTTTTGATAATTGATAATAACTTTTATCACGGTATACGGTATTATCACGGTATTGAAATTATGTTTTAAAAAGTGGTCATAATAAAGTATAACAGGTTAAATAACTTTTTTTTTCTTATAACAAAAATAACTAAACATTTAAAACAATAAAGCAACACAGAAAAATATATAAAAGTTAAATGTTTTACACATTAAAGTGCAAAAGAACTATAAAAACCAATAGGTATCACTTTACAGTAAGACCTCATTAGTTAACCTTAGTTAATGCATTCACATTCAAGGCAAGGCAAGTTTATTTATAGCACATTTCGTACACAATGGTAATTCAAAAATAAAGTAAAAAAAAAAAGTCATGAAGAAAAATAATCACAAAAATAAAACAAGCAATTTAAGAACTTGAAAATGAAAATGATTAAAAAATTTACTTAAAATGAATTTAAGACGGTTTAAAAATAGAAAATGATTCTACATAAAATACAGTGCAATACATAAAATATAGTGTAATCAGTTCGGACATCACATAGTGCTCATTTAATAAATGCACAGCTAAACAATGAGCAATAGCTACATTTACTATAGATGTTATTAATCTTTGTTAAAAAATCTTAAAAGTCTTAGTTCATGTTAGTTCATTAAATAACACATTTTCAACTTTCAATTTTAACAATGTGTTATTAAATATTGGAATACCTAAGATTAATGAATGTTCAGAATAATCTTTTCATTGGCAGTTTGTTAACTAATGAAGCCATAATGTAAAGTGTGAATGAACAATAAAAGATCAAAACACTTTCAAACAATATCTAGGGCATTTGTAGTCCAGATTTTTTTTTAAAAAATGAATGTTTGTAGATAAATAATCTATTAAGTCTAAATATTTCAGTAGTTGGCACTGTAATAAACACCATAGGGAAAACACAAATCTGAATGGTTATTTAAGATTATTTTTGTTTACAGGGTAAGGGCTGCATTTAGTGCCATCTGCTGTCAGAGAGTGAATGTGCTTCATTCAGCGTCTCACGTGTTCCTCCATGTGCTACTCATGCGTGCTTGTTTACAGCACGTGCTCTTTCAAGCAGCATACAGCGATGTTGTGCATTTTAAGCAGCTGATGGGAATAATATTCTTAAAATGCATTCCAAATTCTGAATAATTTGTAATGTATATTTATTCACGCTATTTAGAAGTGCCCACGATAACAATATTGTGCATATTAATCACCACAATATATCGCATTACCGAATACCGGCACAAGTCTACTCTTCAATAGTCTACTGTTAGCTACAAGAATTGAACTGTATGTGAACCTCTTCGTCAAGTTCACATGTCTCTCTGATCTCTGATTCAGACACTCATATTGTTCCATACTTACCCTCATATTGTTCAAAACCTCTATGAATCATTGACATTTTCTCCTCCGTCCACTTTGCCTTTGTTCCTTCCTTTATTTCTGTTCACCCAAAAATAAAAACTGTCATTATTATTCACCTTCATGTCATTCCAATCCTGTTTGACTTTTTTTTTTTTTTTTTTAGTGAAACATAAAAAAAGATTTTTTTTTACAATAGCAGTTTTTTACCTTCATAATGGAAGAATTTCCATTTCGATTGAACTATCCCTTCAACAGGTTCCTTACAGTTGAACAGAAAAAAAGGGGGAGCATTTAGAGGTGTCAATTTAGATGTCATTGTTTGTATTTTTGAAGCACAGACTGAGTTAACCCACTCTCAATGTCCTGTTTTCTGTGCTGCCCTGCAATCATGCAAAATGATGGATAGTGCATCCAAGTCTTCTGATTGGCTAAACAAAGAATATGACCATGGTGCCCCCCACCCCCATTTTTTAACGAAGACTTGGGCTGTCAGGAAACCTAATTCAGTGAGATCTGTCAGGTAATAAGGTTTTTTTTTTAAGCCATTCCTTTTAATGTTGCTTAGCCTAGGGCTGTGCGATTAATTGAAATAGAATCGAAATCGTGATTTGAGACGTTGCGATTTGCTAATCGCAAAAATCTGCGATGTGGACGCGATATTACTCTGTTAGAGCATATGCATAACTATCAGCCTTCAGTGACAGTCTTACTAACCAATAGAGTGAGCGCACCTCTGTTCTCCTCAATCAGCTCTGCTCTAGGCAGCTGTGTAAACGCCCACCATAAAAAAAACACAAAGCAGACAGAGTGGGATTATGGCGTCTACAGGGTCAGGTCAATAGTTTGGCAAATTAAAATGTTTGTTAACTTAAGCTTTGAAAAGACAGACAATGCACAAAAAATATAATTTACAAGCTGTTTCACAATGCATATCAAGAGCATCCCCTTTTGCATGTTCGCTATTCCCAATTCAGAAGACGCACACACAGCCTGTATCTCTGAATGCTTCTCATACTAGCTCCTCTCTTTCCCACGCGGCGCGAATCCCGCGTCACGGACGAGCCATTCACACTCGCTGCACTCACGCAGTCAGTTTTGTAACGCTCGGTTATATTCTCGTGCGGCCCTGCCCCGCAAATCTCCACGAGCGCATCTGGCAGTATGAATGAGGCTTGACGCAGGTTCGCACCTGGCTCTCATTAAAACGAATGTAAATTCAGTCTAACTGCTTGCTAATTTCTTTTGAATGAAATGAAACATTCAGCACATTTTCCACTTAAAATCCCAAATACAGTGTAACATTCTTGATCTATATAAAAAATAAATATTTCCAGTGAAATTCAGTAACTAAGTTAATTCTATAAAATTAGTTATACCATTATAATCTTGTCTGCTGAATTTTTTTTATAAAAAAAAAAAAAAAAAAAAAAAAATATATATATATATATATATATATATATATATATATATATATATATATATATATATATATATATATATATATATATATTGTATTGGATAGAACAACAGTAATTCCAATTGGGTTCCTAATTTTGTAATGGTTTCATGCAAACTGTAAGAATTTTCTTCAGCAGGGTAATGATAGTCATACTGTGTAATCATACTGTGCTGCATATTGTTGAAAATATTAAGCTGAAGCTTGACTTTGCAAATTAAAAATCAGATCGCAAATTGCAAAAAAAATCGCAATTAGATATTTTCCCCATATTGTACAGCCCTATTGCCTACAGCACCTTTGAATAAAATAAATAAAAGCTGTAGCTTTCTCTCTTGCTTAAGAATATGTATCCCATCTTTTGTTCATCAGTGCACATTGTGTTTCCCACATTGGTTTGAAATAAGACCTCTCAAAGGAATGTGGAATTTTTGGGATGTTAATGAATTAGTCATGAATGGATCTCTTTAATACTCAAGATGAGTAATTTGGTGAAATTGTCATAGGGCATTGAGGTTCTGAATGTGAAAACAACAGCTCAGTTCTTTTTCTCTGTTCGCTATACAGATGTAGCTTGATTTAGTCCACTGTATACAGTATATATTATATAGGATATGTCTATATGGAATGCAACCAGACAGAGTTGTCTGTGTTTTGCTCTAAATTATGTTCTGAGCTTTAAAAATAGAGAGAGAGAGAGAGAGAGAGAGAGAGAGAGAGAGAGAGAGAGAGAACAACAGTCGGCTTTCATTGTGTTTCTGTGTAATGAGAGCTGTCCTAAAGACCCTTTTACACTAATGATGTGTGTGGTGGCTGATTCATCTAATGTGAACCCTAGGGTTACTTGTCCTGTTTTAGTACATTATTCTGTACTCATGTTGTACACAGACACCCTATTTAAAATGATTGTTCAATCATTCCTAAACCTTTAAGTTAATATATTAATAATTTAGAAATGCATTCGTATGTTCACTCTTCTCTGTTGTTGGTTAATGATCACACAACATGCAAATTTACTTTTGTTCTTTCTGGTGCAGAACCAAAAATACACTTTGAGCTGGGATAGTTCATCCAGGGTCAAACTGGAATTGTTAACCCAGTAATGAAAACTGAAAATGAACAATTATTTGACCCCCCCCCCCCCCCCCCCCCCCAAAAAAAAACTGTATGACTGACTTTTGCTTTGAAACACAATACAATAAAAGTACTATACATGATTCATGCACTATTTTACAATTCTCCTTAAAGCGATAGTTCACTTTGAAATTAAATTTTGGTATGGTTTTGCTTACCTCAAGGGTATCCAAGATGTAGGTGTCTTGACCTGCAGGTCAATGCCATCAATGTGTACTTACGATGGGGAATTGTTTAATTTGGACTTCTCTGTGCATGCTCTTTGAGGTGGTGACCATAGACCTGCATTATATGAGTGACAGACAAGAACGGTTTGACCTAAAAATATCAAAATTTAAACTACTGCGGAAACAGACACCTACATCTTGGATGACCTTGAGGTGAGCTAAAACTTTCAAAATCAAAATTTAATTTGAAAGTAACTATCCCTTTAAGTCATATAATAGAGCTTTTGGGGCTGCAAGAGACTGACTTTTTAAGTCATCCATTAAAAATGTATCTATATTTGCACTGCCTGTGGCATATCTAACATGGCATCTCAATGCAGAAAGTGAAAAGGTGAATAGAAAGGATATAAAAGTGACAGAGAGCTGAAAATAGCCTGTGATCCAGAGATGTCTCTGAAGAGCATCCATCTAATGCTGAGATTCTTTACACACCAGAGCTGACTTAATACACTCAAGCTTTAGATTTGTAGGTCGTAATGAAGAATGTTTCAGACAAATGTGACCATTTTCCTGTTGTAGTCACAGTGAGGCTATGTCAGATTAACCACTGATAGATACTGAATCATAAAGCAAAGGTCCAGCAAGTAGCTTCCTTTTTAACAACTGCAGCATTCGATTTCCTTCGCAAAGCTGCACATTGGTCACAATCAAAGAGAGCAAGAATGGAAAAAGACGAGGGAAAAGAGATTGGTTTCCCATATTCCTTAAGGGAAGGGAAAGAGATGGAAAAGAGAGAGAGAGCAAGTGAGCAGCCCAGTGTGTTGTCAGTAGTGTATGGACAGTCAGAAAGAAATGGCAGAGGCACATACATTTTCTGTCCTGTCATGGTGAGATTAATCTTAGGTGTCAGTTGGATTTGCCTCAATATTAATCATTTATTGCACGCTGGGGCCCACAATGAAGTGCCGAAACTTTTGATGCTTGGAACTGCAATTTCCACAGAAATAGAGTTGGATGATGTGCAGCACATTAAAATCGACCCTCATGCATGATTTATGAGGAAAAGTAAAATTGACTGCAGACACTGAAATGTGTTTTATTGGAGCTGAACATAATTATGCAAGGTTGATGTAGTAATCTTGGTTGAGAGGGGTTTGTGTTATTTGCCTCTGATTAAAAAAAAAAAAAAAAAAAAAATTGGTCTTTTCAACACTACGTTTGACCATGGCATTCAGTCATTCTGTCAGATTGAGAGATCCATTTCGCCCTGTGTGAATTCTGGCCCTTCGGAGGCTCAAGTTCTTAAAAAATTTACATTGCATTCCATTTTGGACATCTTTGCAGTCTAGAATATCTTGCTGGTTATGTCAGTACAGAGTAAACGTCTCCGGTCATTTTTTTTCCCTGTTATCCCTTTCTCTCATCCCTTCAAACCTGTATGACTTGCATTAAGCATGTACAGGTCACATTTTTCCATGCAATTACAGTAATATAGCTTTCAAGCTCCAGAATGGGGGCAGAAGCGTTTAAAACCTGTCACAAGTGATCCATATGGCTTGTACTCTGCATGTTATACATCAGCTTTTTACTTTGTAAAATTGACAAAATATGGTATTCCCTTGAAATTCTAGACATGTGCCCTAACGATAAAACTGTTATAGGATGCACACAGAAAATCTAAGTTTTTCACTACCACCTACCTACCTGAAAAAATAATAATAATAATTTACATTACAGCACTGTTTGTCAATGTTATTTGATTTAAAGTTTAAATATTAATTTTATTGTTCATCCATTAATTTGATTACCATTTTTAGATAAAATAAATAAATAAATACTGCATTAAATCATAAAATACACAGGGCCCTATTATACACCTGGCCTAAGTCACAGCACAAGTTTTGCTATTGCTATTTTGAGAAACTTAAAATAGACTGCGCCATAGACCAACTCAAACCTGGTCTAAAGTCTGGCTAAATATTTTATTTATTTATTTATTTAAAGAGCATGTTAGTAATATGAGCCTAAAGGCGGGTGCAAAATACATGTACACTTTGCTTATTACACACACAGGGATGTGCAGCAGCACACAAACATTTTTAAAAATGAAAAATATATATATTCCACCATGTAAACAGCGAACCCGCCACGGCGCCAGCGCAACTGGCTTTTAAAGGGGTTGGGAGATGAGACTCTGATTGGTTTATTGCACGCTATGCCCAAAAAACACCCATTACTCATTAAAATAGGGACAACTCATTTAGACCATGCGCCCGGGTGCGCTGACCGTTTCCCTGTCGTTAAACTAGCAAAAGTGGATTCGGACATGTCCTGAGTGCACCTGCACTGTGCGCTCTACACCATGCGCTTAGATCATTATAATGGGACCCACAGTTCAGTAATATCTAGACAACTCCGAATTTATTAAAAATAAACGAAAACACCTTTTTCCATGAGGCACTATTATTAAATTATTAAACCTGGTAAAGTTTACGAATTCAGTTGATTAGACATCCTTTTTGATTAGTAAAATGTAATTAAACCATTCAAATGGAATCACATAAAATTTAGATGGAAATTTCAGGAAAATTTATCAAATATAAAATTGGATTTCATAGAGGCCTGCACAAGTCATATGCATCACTTTTATGAGACTTTAATTGTGCATTTTTCCCCATTCAGTGTAATTGCAAGGAAATGCAAATCTAATGTATTCTTTTCTGTTTCATCGAAGAAACAAAACTGGAAAGTGACTGGTTTGGACAACAGGGTGAGTAAATTATGACAGATTTTCTGGATGAACTATTCCTTTAATGAGGGGCTGTGCTCCACAGATCCAGACTGGGTCTTTGCCAGTTTGACTGGGTTTGAAGCACCGTTTGTGTTTTGCTGGGAGTTAATAATGAGGTGATGGTGTTTAATTTGGGCTGTTTACTGTTTAATAGATTTGGTGAGTTCCTGTCTAGACAGAAACACAGTTCCAATCAGCTGATGTCCTGGGGTAATTCTGAATTGTGCTACAGTATCTGGTCAGACATTGGTACGTGACTTAGGATTGATTGTGGTGGCCTAGAAAAAAAGGTGCATGGATGTGTAACACAGAGATGCTGTTTGCACTGTTTGCATTAAATATCCACAGCCTAGCTGATAGAACTTCAGTGATCACTAAGAATGTATTTACTTAGTTTTATGTTTTGTACAAAGTATTATAGACAAGCGGCTGCCCTTTTTTCTTCTATTTAATGTAATGTAATGAATTGAAAAAAAATGAGGTAAAAGAGGCACTAAACATGACTCCATTTATTTGATCAAATATACAGTAAAAACAATAATATTCTGAAATATTATTACAATTACAAATAACGGTTTATATTAAAAACAGTAACTGTGATGGTTGAATCAGAATTCTCAGTAGCTGTTATTCCAGTCCTCAGTGTCAGATAATAATTCGGGAATAATTGTAATATAATTATTACAATGATTAGTATTATTAATCTTAATATGAATAATATTATCAATGTTGAAAACCGTGTTTTTGTGCAAACCATTATACATTTTTAATGAGGATTTTTTGACGAATGGAAAGTTCAAAAGAACAGCATTAAATTATTGTATATTTCTTTAATGTCCAATTTTTTTTTTTTTTTTTTTTTTTTTTTTTTACCAATTTAATGCATCTTTGCTGAATAAATAAACAAATAAATAATAATGCATTGGTTACTTCTTAATTGGGTATCAATATTTACTACCACAAGTATGAGATGTCATACTTCCTACTGTCATACCTAGTTCAAATCTTGCCTGAATTTGTTTTACATTTTCAGTAAGAAAAATATAAATAAAATAAATGGTGAGGATGCAGTTGGCTGCGTTCTGCGTTTTATTTTGTGATTTCTCTGACTTGATTAACTTGACCTATCCTGTGCAATGCTATTAACATAAAATCCATGCCTCCAACACTTTTGGCACCACTAGCATGCTTATCATTGACAGACAGACAGAAATGAGATGAGGTGGTGGGGAGGGAAGCTGTTACCTACTGGGACACAAATCTGGAGTAGGGATGGACAGGATGGTTGTTGATGGACTAATCTTTAATAAAATATTTTATCTATTATTGTTAGTCCTTTTAATATTGTTAATATTAAAATATTTGTTAAGTGTCACTGGCTTAAAGGGTCTCTGAAAGGATTTTGGCTGACAGTGTGGTGTTTTTATAGCATTCTGTCAGCATGGTAAACTCTCAGAAGCTGTGTCTCTAGATATGTCATAAACAACAAATTTCAGTAGAATCACTGTCAAACTTCAAATCTCATGGTGTGAAGAGTGTTCTTGTTAATATGCATAAGGTGCTCTGGAAAAAAATAGAATAAAACAAGAGACTACTGCAAAATTTAACCAGTTTCTCTGGTTTTACTAGGCAGCATATGTGTTTGAGAGAGAGAACCATTTCAAACGATTCAGTTCCATTTGGTGAACTGTTCAAGAAGATCCGGTTACATCGAGTGATTCGTTCGCGAACCGGATATCACTGAACTGTTGTGTTTTGAACTCGCTCACAACAGACACGGAAGAAAAGACAATGCTGAATAAAGTCGTAGTTTTTGCTATTTTTGGACCAAAATGTATTTTCGATGCTTCAAAAAATTCTAACTGACCCTCTGATGTCACATGGACTACTTTGATTATGTTTTTATTAACTTTCTGGACATGGACAGTATACCGTACACACAGTCTCAATGGAGGAACAGAAAGCTCTCGGACTGAATCTAAAATATCTTAAACTGTGTTCCGAAGATGAATGGAGGTCTTACGGGTTTGGAACGACATGAGGGTAAGTTATTAATGACATAAATTTCATTTTTTTCGGTGAATTAACCCTTTAAAGGGACAATGAATGTGTCGGGGGTAAATAGTAAGGAGATATTTTAAGTATTTATTAACAAACTAGTGTTGAGTCAGTGTCGCAAAGATGAAGTTGAAAATCCTGACTCGCCATCATCTCATTAGATGTGCCTTTAGAAAGAAATGCATATTTATGGATTACATAATGAAAACGGTTTTTGTTTTGGATATGAATTATTTAGTTTTGTTGTCATTTAAAGCTTTCTATAGATATATTCATTATGTCTGTGAGGAAAATAATCGCTGAGTTTAGTTAATTTTTGTGAAGTGCTCCTGTTCAAGACCGTGATGGTAGGAAGTGCATCCTATTTGTTTTCTTTATTTTACAAAGGCACAACACTTTTTTATATAGTGAGTGCACACATATAAAAGTAGACCCTTTACAGTTCCGAAGAATGTATTATTCTTACCTTTATGAGCAAAAATGGGGACATTAGGCAAGGCAAGTTTATTTATATAGCAAATGTTATACACAATGGTAATTCAAAGTGCATTACATAAAAGAGAAGAGAAAAAATAAATAAAACAATCATGACAAGAAAACAAGGAATTTAAAAACTTTGAAAATGATTTAAAATTGATTTAAAAGGTTTAAGATGAATTTAAAACCGTTAAGAATAGAAAATGATCATGCATAAAATATAGTGCAATCAGTTCAGACATTGCACAGTGCTCATTCAGTTCACCTGAAGTCATGAAGCGCACTTTAGCTTCCAATCAATGCACAAATGATTGGATATGCGCCTAATAGCGCACATGTATCTAGTTAAATTTTTTTAACTCACATTAGCCGGGTTTCCATACAAAGTTGCAAACTTATGTGCAAAACTGGAATATCACATAAAACATTTGTGAACAAGCATCGTTTCCATCCATCAAATCAAAGAGAACAAAATTAACTTCCTGATAAACTGGCACTATAAATCGCCAAGTAGGAGAATATAATTTTCAGATTTAATAAATTACTTGCGCCTCAGAGTGAGCAGACAAAACACAATGAATGTGTTAATTGCTTTCGGAGGTGGATGCTGATGTTTGGGATTGCAGTTGTCTAAGACACTTCTGGGAGGCAATTATACAGAAATACTTTGACAGACTTTGTTCCTGCATTTCCAAATGACCATAACAACATTTTAGATGCTGTGGAATGAGATCGGTCCACTGGTTAATCAGGTTTTGCCGTTCCATAGCGCAAAGTCATATTACTTTTTTGATGTGCTTTGAGGAATTTATTCACAAAAGTAATTTCCTTCTCCCATTATTCGCATCAACCCTTTTACAAGTCAAAAACCACCTCAAGCGAGTGTAAAACCTTTTTTGCGAATTAAGGATTTTTATTTGAAATTCAGCGTTTCCATCACTCGATTCTGATGCGATATTTCAAAATGTGAATAAAAACAGGGTAATGGAAATCCATCTATTGTGATATATACCTTAAATATTTTATATCTGTAGATTTTATTTTCGGCAAGTCATAATTACAACATTGACATTATCTCATATGATGCTCTTAAGTTTATTTATATTGCGTTAACACCAAAAATTGGCTACGAAAGATCTCCATGATAAGCTTATTTTTGCGCTTCCTGTTTTTCCCTGCTTGAGAATTTCTATCCAGTGAAGGGATTACCTTAGCACACGTGTGGTTTTGTTTAACATTTCACTTGCAAACATGGTTCACTTGCAAAAAGGGTAGTGTGAAAGCAAACCGCACCCAATAAAAAAAAAAATCAACATTTGTGTTTGGTCCGGACCCAAGCAAGTGAACTAGCGGACTTTCCTTGTGTGAATACACCCTTTATTTGGGAAGTATTAGAAATCTCTAGTTTTTAGAAAGAAGGGTGGAAAATAGGCAGAGCTGAAGATCTCATGTTCCTATTTATTAATCAGGGCAAGAGTTTTGTTATCTCAGTGGAGGGCTGTAATTGAAGAGCTTCAGGCATACTCATAGATGATGGTTTTAACTAGATATTCAATGAGATGCTTTTCCTCTCTATTAGCTATCAGGGCTTCAGGATGATGTGAAGGAAATTGCTACCCATGTGAACAGCATTCGACATGAGAATGTAACTGTTACAGTGTGACCAATGCATGAAGTGAAACTGCTCGTCATATTGTCCGTGTGTTAATGCTATTGAAAAACATAAACAAGAGACTGAGGGGAAAAAAAGAATGGAGGATGGCTTTTACTCTATAAACTTGGAGTGGATGTCAGGTCATCCATAGCCATAGGAGCTAAATTCCTAAAAGCCACCTTACTAATTAGTCCCAGGAGTCCCTGCAACCTGTTTGCCTGAAGAGATACATGTCTCCATCTTTACTATGGACAGCCTTTTCTCACCTTCACCCTACATTGATCTCTCAATCATGTGTGTCAGGGCCAGTCTGGGATGAGAACCATCTGAGAAAGTCATGAGCTGGGCCTCTTTAGCCCTGTTATATTAGCACACTGACACGTTTTATTTCACGAGCCAGTGCTCATCCTCACTCAGCAGACTAATGGAGTGTTTAGAGCATTTCTGTGATCTCTATAATGGGCCAACAATAAGTGACTCTTGAGTGTTCTCGAAATCTCATTGAAACACAGGAGGCTCTTTGTTAGATATGTTAAATATGTTACAAGGACATCCAAGAACCACACTGAACCTACTAGGATGGCTTTGTCAGCTATATCTTTAAATTCCCTTTTGGTTGAATGTATTTTTCTTTTTTTTTCTTTTTAGCAGAAGCACCTTAAAGGGGGTCATGTAATGTGATATCAAGTTTTCCTTTCTCTTTGGAGTGTTACAAGCTGATTGTGCATAGATAAGATCCCTGAAGTTGCAAAGACTAAAGTCTCAAAACCAAAAATCTTTATCAAAGTTAAGACTCTGCCACAAAATATTTTCATAGTGCGCCCAAATGTTAACTCAAGGAAAGAAGGCGTGGTTTCAGTACCGCAGTTAGTGTTGAAGCAGTTATGTCAGGGAGATGCTATGTGTTTCTAGGTGAAAGCAAAAGCACTTTATTTGGCCTTCCGAAAGTAGATGCATTTAGGAATCTTTAAGTTTACTTAGAAGTTACAACAGAACAACAACGCATTTTATGGACAACAGTTTCGTGAACCTAGTTGAGGAGGTAATTCTGACGAGGGATGCTCCGATCTGCCTTTTTTGCCTCCGATACCTAGGGTTCAGTATTGGCCGATACAGATACCAATCCGATACCAGTAAAGTTTTTTTCCCCCATTTAAATAAATGTAGAATTTATATATCTTTGTGTGTGGAACTGATAATCATTCTTTCACAGTCTACTAGATACAGACTACTTCATTATAAAGAAAAATAAACAATAAATTTGAAAAAATGTAGGCCTATGAATATTCATAATCTATGACAAAATGGATTTATCATGAACTAGGTTAGTGGATAATTCGGCAGAAAAGTTATTCTAGAAAAATTAGTGCACAATGATTTTAGAAATTCAAACATTTAGTGAAAAAAACTATTTTTTGGGTAACAAATAAGTGTTGCACTAAATATGGTAAAATGTTGCACATTGCTATTTGTATTATTATAAAAACCATTCATTAAAAACATTCATGAATGTATTTATATATAAGTATATACTATAAAATGAAAATGCATTTCTTTTGAATATAGCATTTTTTAAATAAGGCAACAACATATGATTGATAATATAGGACTAAACAAATACAGTGCAGCACGAAGTGTTTACAATGTGCGCATCCGGTGTGCAGAATGATGCGCTTGAAGCACACCAGAAGCTCCAGAAGCACCAGCTCGTTAGAAGTGAGCTCCGTCCATAAACTGTGTTCACATTGACATACTCCCTACTCCCTGAGCAGGGAAAATCTGTTGAAGTTTATTTCACTTCGGAACATTCATTCATGGATTTGCACAGCACAGCGTCTTCACACATGGACAAGTGTGACATCATATGCCTTCTGTAAATAAATACAATTTAAAAACATGTCTCGCACTCTTCAGTGCAGTTTGAATGGAACATATACATTCACTTCGGAATTATGGCGGAATATCCTGTGATGTCCAATTTGCAGGGCACTTATGTTGGAATAGAACAAAAGTCTGAAGCGATAAGAAAAACTTACAAAATGTGCAGAGCAGGGGGCGAGATGACTGAAATTGAGAACCGCTGCATTCAGCAATTGTATGGCTTCAGAAGTAACACAGAACAATTTGCACAATCAAAAAAACAAAAAATACAGAGATACCCGATCCGAGAAAAATGGCAGTATTGGAGCCGATACCTGATTTGAATATCGGATCGGCGCATCCCTAATTCTGATTTTGCTACGACAATCTGGCACTTCTGAATAGGGCTGGACGATTATGGCCTAAAATCAAAACCTTGATTAATTGAACATTTTACCTTGATTACGATTAATGAACGATTATTTTGTTTCTGTTTTGTTTTTTAGCCCTCATAGTTCACTGACAAGGTTTGTACTGTAAATATGATTGACTATTAAAGGTGGGATATTTTTTCCTATTGAAAGAGCGATCTGACATCATAGCTCACTATCAGCAGTTATTTTATCTATGTTTTTTAACATTTCTTACAAATTATTGCTTGGTGTAAGAGATCAGATAAAGATAAAGTAGCACAGTACAAGTACGAGTGATTGCATGTGTGAATTAGTCATACCGTCTCTATATTATTGTGAAGCTGTAGGTTGTCAATAGCCTTGTTCCTTCAAAAGTAGAAAAATATGCTATAATAAGTTTTGAGATTCTAAGCTACTTTTAGTGATAAATCACAGGACAGCGCTGACAACTAGTTTCTGCGTTCCTCTGTGTGCGCAAACTTCACAGCTACTGTTTATATGAGTGTTTGTGCCACAATGCAGCTGCACGAACATGGTAGCTCGATATAATAATACACATCCAATCATCTAATAGCTTGAATGTCCAAACCATAAAACAAATACATCTGACAAAGTTAAGTGAAGACCGCTCGTGCGCCATCACTATGTGTTGAACCGGCATTCACCTCCGTGTTTTGCTTTTATGCCACTGACTGGACGGGGCAGAGTCATGTGGCTACAGATGCGGTAGTATGCCTTTAAGGGGTAAGTATTAAAAGGATTAAAAAAACAAAATAACCGACTTGGGAAAATTACGTCGGTTAGAGGTTCTGAATTATTGAATAATTGAATAATTAGAATAATTGAAAGAAGTTTCAATTACTTTTCGATTAATCGTCCAGCCCTACTTCTAAATCAGCCACTGTAAGTATGTTTTGTTATTGGTTTAAGTATTTGCTATTGACTGCTCAAATGCACAGTTTTGTGCATCGTCTTTGTGTGCGCACATGGGTGTGTGTGAGAGAGAGAAAGAGACCGGGTCACATCACAGAATCAGCAGTCTTAACCGTCCATGGCTTATGTACTGCAAACACATATGAGCTTCATCACTGTGTCTGTCATGCGACTTTGTTCCCCTTTTGGGCTTGAACTGATGGTAAAACTAAGGACATTATTAACAGTCTTTATATTTATTTTGAAAGATGAAGCTCGCGATTATGGAAAGGAGCATTGCATTTCTGACGTGTGCTTGCGGTGTTCGGCCAATCACAATGTTATGGGTCACCTGGCCAATCAGAGCGGATTGCGCTTGTCGGAAGGAGGGACTTTGTAGAAAATGATGTTTTTGAGAGAGGCGGGGCATAGAGGACCTACAATAATATGCAGTATTTGAAAAATAATGTGTTTTTTGAACATTAAAGCAGGTCAACATATTTTGCAGGTCAATATATTACACCAAATACACAAAATGATTGTTAAAATAGCATAAAATGACTCCAACCTAAATGATCAATAATAATTATAATAATAATAGTAATAATAATACATTTGTATTATTATTTTTAAAGATTCATTATGACATCAACAACAATAATAATAATAATAATAATCATTATTATTATTATGAGAAATGCATGCTCAAATGTTCTTATTGAAGTTAAGAAATAAATTGAAATCCCCTTTTCTGCTTTAGTGGATCAAATGATTAATTGTCATTGATTTGGCTTCTGTCTGGTAATTAAAAAGAACGTCTCTGGAGATTTCTTGAGATGGCTGATGTACTGAGCCCAGCCTAATTTTTCTCTTCTGCGTTTCAAAAACCTCTAGTACAGACCAATCTAGGGACCCACATCTAGATTCTCATCTTAAAGGGAGCTGTGATACATTAACAAACATTATTAATGTCTTTAATTCTAAACAGACGGTTAAAGGGATTGTTGAAACTTGGCATTAGAGTAAATTTACTTTTTTGGGTATTCCTTAAATGCATAGTTTTACACACAAATCACTGTGTGTGTGTGTGTGTGTGAGTGAGTGTGTGGCATGGAAGCGATCAGCCTGTGGCAATGCTGAGGCACTATTGAGTCTTCAGCTCATCTGTATTGTTGGATTGACTGCTTCTCATCTTTATCTTGAAAATATCCCATAGATTCCATATGGGGTTCAGGTCAGGCATGTTGGCTGGCCAATCAAGCACCGTAATATCATGGTCAGTAAACCACTTGGAAGTGGTTTTTGCACTGTAGGCAGGTGCTAAGTATTTCCATAAAGCTTTTCAGCAGATGGAAGCATAAAGTGCTCCAAAATCTGGTAGATGGCAGTATTAACTTTGGACTTGATAAAACGCAATGTACCAACACCAGCAGACATCATGGCACCACAAATAAGCACTGACTTGGGAGACTTCACATTGGACTTCAAGCAAGTCGTGGAAAAATTATATATATGTGTGTGTGTGTGTGTGTGTGTGTGCGTGCGTGTGTCTATATATATATATATATATATATATATATATATATTAGGGCTGCTCCGATCACGATCGGTCGATTGTTATGCGCATCTCGTCAGTAAAGCCGGTTCTCTAATCAGCGGTAAATTCCATCAGGTGCGTGATTTCACATAGAGCAGCTGTTACTACACAGAGCCATTGTTAACTGAGAAGATGCGCAAATCCACGTTCATTTTCAGCGTTTATTTGCGCATCTTCTCAATGTCTTTGTGTGATAGATCTTGATGCCTTTACCACAGCCTCAGTCCATTTCTTGTGAAGTTCACTCAAATTCTTGAATCAGTATCCAAATTCGATATCGTGCGTGTACTATTCTGTTATTGTTGAGCCCCACGAAAGGCACAAATACATTATAAAGCACCAAAACGTTTTTGTTGACATATTTCAAGTGTTCTGAAGCTGTTCCATAGTTCAATGTGAGGTACAGATTAAGGCCGGCGACACACTGGATGGGTGCCTGTTTTTAATTCGGCTCCCATGTTAACAGGTTAAAGCTTGCAGACTGCCTGCGTGAGACGTGCGTCTCGGAAAACGAGTGCATGCTAGAAATAGAACCGACGCCTATTTTTTCATGCGACACACAAGCGAAATGTACAAGTATGTGTAAAAATACAACTGACATTTTCAAGATGTACAAATGTCAATTCATATTTATATCAAAACACACAAATGTGCAAATACATTTCACAGCTATGGCCTAATGGTTAGAGAGTTGGACCTGTAACCCGAAGGTCGCAGGTTTGAGTCTCGGTGCTGGCAGGAGTTGTAGGTGGAGGGAGTGAATGAACAGCGCTCTCTCCCTCCCTCAATACCCATGGCTGAAGTGCCCTTGAGCAAGGCACTGAACCCCCAGTTGCTCCCCAGGTGCTGGATATGGCTGCCCACTGCTCTGGATGTGTGTTCACTTCTCACTGCTGTGTGTGTGCACTTAGATGGGTTAAATTCAGAGCACCAATTCTGTGTTACCATAACAATATGGGTTACCATACTTGGCAAATATTACGACTTTCAAATAAAATGAACATAACATATAATAATAAAACAAAAAATTATCATAAAATCAAGTAATAATAATAAAAAATATACTGCTGGACCTACTGATGATCAATAAAATAAAGTTTTTTACTGATTACTAAATACAAAGTTTTTAAGGAGGAGACAGTGTGCAGAAGAAACTATTAAAGACTGTGTGTTCCAAAAACTCTCAAATGGGAGCAGAGGGCTTTAGGTAGTAGATGTCATATACAAAGAAAAGTTTGAAACACAGATCGACTGCTTGTAGAATCGTCTTCTGTTCCATCGCCTCCTCGTTTAAAATAATAAATACTTGAGAGGAGTTTTCCTTGTCACCAACCACCAGGACATGTGGATTCTGGCTTGTCTTGTGATTCAAGTACAGCACGAATTAGCGCCAACCTTAAAAGAATTAAAAAAAAAAGTTCAGTTAACATGCATTATGATATTTCATTGATACACTTACTTTACAAATAAGTTAATTTAAATTAGTTAAAGGCTATAGCGAATTTAAATCGGTTAAAGTGATAATTCACCCAAAAAATAAAATTGTCTTTTTTTTTTTTCAAAATATCTTCTTGGAACGATTTGTATTGTACAACGTGTCTTATACAAAATAAATAAAGGTGACTTGACTACACAGGGCACTGTAATTTTAAGTGTTGCTTTTACTTACAGGTTGAATGTCAATGAAGGACCGCTTCATTTCCGTGTATGATGTGCACACCATTTTTCCATTAGTGTGGTATGGTGCAGATGGCAGGAAGGGTTTTAAAGATAATTTCTGTACGAAGGCCTTTAAATGACAAAAGTACAGAGAAAGCACAAGTTAACTACAAAGATAAAAATATACACATTTATTTAGTCCTCACATTCTTTCTTGTAACTCTTCACTCTCAGTCACACACCTGACTGAATGGCTCATTATGCAGCTTATTATGCGGGCCTTTGTCTTCTCAAGTGTAAATCACAATAATATTTATTGTCAATCACGCCTACTCCCATATGCCCTTTCGAAACAGAAAGTGTCATAGCAAATTTAAATAAATCTATTGTTTTCTGTGAGTGAGTAAGATGATTTTCACATAATTTTTGAAGCAAATATTCTTTTTAAAAACAAGCTCCAGGTTTGAAAGTCTTGTGAACAAATATTCTGTATGTGTTTTATGACCTATTTCAGTGACAAAATTGTTTTTCATTAACCACTCATAAACATTGTTTCCTCAAAAACACAATCATGTACATAGATGCTATGTATATATTATTGTAGCCCAGTTTGTACAGAACACAGTGCTTTCAGACTTTAGCCATGTATATGTTTATAAGCAACTGAAAAAAGCACAAAAGTCAGGGCATGTCAAAACTTCTCCAGGCCCCCAAAACCCCCTAGACCCCAGAGGGTTAATATTGAAGTCATTAAATTCAAGTTCGGATAAACTCTTCTTTCCACTGCGGCTGTCTGTCATCCTCCATTTAGCAATCAAACTCCGTGTTACGTTTGGTTACTACAGTCAAAACAATGAAACTCTCTTCAAGAGCGCACAGTAACTGAGGTTTAAAACTGTTCAAAGAAAAGGCTGTTCTATGCGGACTCGGAGGGCTGCGCAGCCTGCACACTGTGGGGATGCGCACGAGATGTGCATAAGCGCTCTGTGATGCTCTATATTGGTGCATTTAGTATTATAATACTTTTCTGCGCAAAGACTATTAATACTCTTTCTTGTTCTGTTCTATCTTTATGTTGCTGCCTTTTTTACTGTGGTATAAATTTTAAAGAAAAGTTTTTTTTTTTATATATTTCTATATAAATGTATATACTTGTTTTTTCATGCATGTATTTTACAACAATACAAAGAGCAATGTGTAACATTTTACCAGATTGTAGACCTATTCACTTTTATTTGTAATTAAAATGTTTCACTAGATTTTATAGAATTATTGTGCACCCCTGATTTTTCTAGAATCTAGAGCATCTTTTGCTGCTGAACTATCCAATAACCTAGTTTATAATAGTATTTTTGTCATAGATTATGATTATATATTTTTTCATTTGTTATTTTTCATTTATTGTATGCATGTAGTAGATTGTATTTAACACACAATAGAGTGACGATCAGGTCAACACAGAGAAGTATAGAAATTCTACGTTGATAAAAAAAAAAAAAATGTGCTGGTGTCGGATTGGATCGGTATCGGCAGATACTCAGAATTTTTGTTATCGGATCGGTTCTGAAAAAATGGTATCGTTGCATCCCTATTTTTTGTAAGATAAATATCCAGATCAAACATAATAAACACGTTTTTTCTCACTTCTGCTGACTGAATATATATTAGGGTGTCAGTTGATTAACATTTTTAATCATTTTAATCAACATTTTAAATTAATGTGTTAAACTGACAGCCCTTATATTCTTATTTTATATATATATTAGGGGTGGAACGGTACACAGAACTCACGGTTCGGTACGTACCTCTGTTCGGGGGTCATGGTTATATACGATTTTGGTACAACAGAAAAAAAAAACCTACTATGCCCAGTTTCTTTTAATTTATTTTGAACAGACAGTAGTACAAATTACTTTTTTTTTTTTTACCTAGATTTGAAAATACTAAATATTATTGTTAAATATATATAATTTGCAGTACATATATATATATATATACAAGGAATAAATTCTTGAAAAATATTTGATTTAGTTTACAGATAGGGTGAAAGGGTGAAAGGGAGAAAAAAAAACAATGTGGCCTATATGCTCAGAGTTTCAGTTAATTTTTGTGACTGGCTTTGTTCACAAAGGAAACTCAAATGGCAGAAAGCGACATCCTATTTGTTTTCTTCATTTAAAAAAAAAGCACTGTGTTGTCTTCTTTGATAAGTGTTTAAAGTTCCAGTATTGCTTGACAGCACAGTTGGTAGTTTATCAAAATAAAATGGTGAACCATCAGCGCGACCGCCTCTGTGTCACCGTTGGAACGTACAAAACCTATAATTTACATAATAAATAATAGTTTAGCATTCAGATATATACTTTACATCTCAAATATGGAAATATTATGGTCGTGCGTGCATTCGTGCGTGCATTCGTGCGTGCTTGTGTGTGTGTGTGTGCGTGCAGAGAGAGAGAGACAGGAGAGAGTCAGCTGTCTTAACCGTCCATGGCTTGTGCACTGCAAACACGTACGAGCTTTATCATGATGTCTGTCACGTGATTTTTTTCCCCCCTTTCAGGCTTGAACTGATGGTAAAACTAAGGAAACTAGTCTACTAGTCAAATGTAATAGAGGACCTACAATAATGTACAGTATTTGAAAAATGTGTTTTTTTGAACAATAAAGCATGTCAACATATTCTGTTACATCAAATACAAAAAATAATGATCTTTAATAAAGCATTATATGACCCCTTTAAAGTGTACTTCTTCGTCAGTCTGCGAGAGATGCATTGAGAAACAGCACATGGTATTTGTATCTAGTGGGCTTTGTTATCAAGTGTGCAACTCACGGCATTCTCTGTTTTTCTGCTGGTGGTCGGTTATCAAACAGTGTTACATTGGGGATGAATTGCATGTATTCGATGTAAAGGCCTCATGCACCAAACCAAGATGTCCGTACCGTGTTTGCTCAGTACGAATACATGTATCGTTCCACCCCCTATATGTGTGTGTGTGTTTTAGAAATTAACTTTTGGGGTAATTTTTGCTCTCTGGAATTGATTTCTGGGTCTTACTGGGTTAGTCTAGTCTATTGCAAGGCAAACATGTAGGTTTGACTAGTAGACTAGTTTACATCATATCTGCATATTTTCAGTGCTGACCAATATGAACACCTCTCATTGGTGCATTTTCAGTGCTGACTAATCTAAGTCTCTCTGATTGGCCATTGCATTCCTAAGCTCAACAGAAACGCTGCAAAATAAAAAAAGTATAAAAAGCAATCTGATGCAGTGTGAAAGAATCAAAATGTAAATCTGTGAATAAAAGCATTTCTTTTTAATCGCAACAGCTTTAAACAATTATTTAATTGTGCAGGGTCAGTTTTTGCCCCCTTATCTTTAATTTTTGATGCATTTTTGGTTCATTTTAGTGGGATTTTTGCCACTTGCCCCTGTTGCTGTCCACTCACTGATTCAAGACCTTCCTTGATTGAAAACACTGGTATTAATGTGTAACTCTTGCTCATAGTTGGAATATATTAGAAAATAAGAGAAAGGCATCCAATAAAATAAACCTCTGCTTCAATTATTTAGGTGTTGCTCTGTTTTGATATAAAAGTTGTAGTATAATCTTCATCCACCTCACGCTCATGAAAGGAATGAATAATCTCTGAAGAGGGTAATACTTCATGCCCTCACACACACAACGTAACTGTGAGACAGAGAATTAGGCCAATGTGCTGTCAGCAGTTTGGAGGCCCATAGAGACTATCTGATAACCTGAGTCAGCAGCGTAAGCCAGGCCAGGACTGCAGCCGCCTCAGTCTTAGCCTTAAAACTCTGAGCCGACCACTATGCAGAAAGCATTTGCAAAAACATTTATTAGACATTTCTTTTGTTGTGTTGTCTTAGGTGTCTTTACTCTGCAGAGTTCAGGAAGTGTTCAATAGAAGTTTTATCTGTTTAAAAAAAATAATAATTGTAGCAGCATGTTACACATGCATACAGAGGAAATATCAGCACAAGAATAGTGTTTAATATTTCAAATATGTCCTATATAAAACTATATGTTTGTAAAATAAATTGTCTGGTATGATTTAATTTAATTAAACATGGAAGTGCATTATTTAAACTTAAAGGGTTACTCCACTCCAAAATGAAAATTTTGTCATCAATCACTTACCCCCATGTCGTTCCAAACCTGTACAAGCTCTGTTCGTCTTCGGACGACAATTTAGGATAATTTGGATGAAAACCTGGAGACTTGAGACTGTCCCATAGACTGCCAAGTAAATAACAGCGTCAAGGTCCATAAAAGGTATGAAACGATGTCGTCAGAATACTCTGCCATCAGACGTGCAATCTGGGCTATATGAAGCAACTTTTTGTAAGCGAAGAAAACAAAAATAACAACTTTATTCAATAATTCCTTTGTCAACGGTCTCCTCTGTGTCACTCCATATCACCGTGCTACGTATGCTCTTCTGTGTCCTCCGTGCCACAATGATGCGCTGTTCTGACGACAAATTTTCATACCTTTTATGGACCTTGACACTGTTATTTACTTGGCAGTCTATGGGACTCAAGCCTCCAGGTTTTCATCCAAAATATCTTAAATTGTGTACCGAAGACGAACTGAGCTTTTACGGGTTTGGAACAACATGGGGGTAAGTGATTAATGACACAATTTTAATTTTGGGGTGGAGTAACCCTTTAAATGAAGTTAACATTCTCAGTGAGGCTGTATGTTGAAGATGTTCCTGTGTTACAATGTGAATGTTGAGAGCAATTAAATCTCAAGCTGTCAGTATAATGTTACATTTTGTCCGTGTTTCCACAGAACAGTTTTTTTTTTTTTTTTTGGATCAAAGCAGTCCATGATTTTTAAAATGTCAAAATCATTTAGATCCTGTCTGTTGCATTATGCCTTTATTCTCTGACCATTTTAGTCATTAGAGCTGATTTGTCTTTTCAGATCATAAGCTTGCCATTGACAAAGCTGAATCATGGGACTTAATGATTTTTAATGAGAAATTAGTGGCGTGCATCATAAAAAAATGGACGATATTTGAAGCCAACCACAGATAATTTGAGTGCCGCCTTATCACTACCTTACAAAGTCCATACTAAATATACATGGTCTACATTGCTATTACTTTTTTAATTTTCATAGTTTTTTTAATAATTCAGACAAAACAATGAATTTGAGTGAATTACATTTTTTTTAATCGGATCTAATTGTCTACATTTATATTTTATACATTTTATATTATATTTTATTTTATTTCATAAATTAATCTTTTAATTTTAATATTTTATAAATAATAACCAACACAGAAACAATTTAAATGCTTTTGTCTATATTTACTTAATAGTAGTAGTTAAATGGTGACTTTTGTTTGGGCTGTTAAAGTGGCATCAAAGCAGCAAGCAGCAGTTTATATCAGAAGCTGTTATTAACATTCGCAAATGACTCTTTAGATATATTATTATAAGAGACGCCCATTTATCTTCCACCTCTACCAACCATCCTTTTCTTAACTCTTGCTTTTTTTCTTCTGAAGCTTCATCCATCTCTCTGCTCAGTCAGATGGAAATCCTTTATAAGAGCGCCCTTCCTGCTCACCTGTCCGCATGACTGAAGTAGCTGTCAGCAACTGAGTGTCACTGAATGGGCAGCTGATGGAGTTTTTGTGCTCTTCTGAGGTAGCCACACGCCCACGGCCAGCGCTGACAGCAGAGGGTGACAGAGTGAAGCAAACCGGGCCGAGTACAAGGCCCTGCAGCACTCCTGATGTGTGCTCAAAGTAAAGGCAGTATTGGAGCTTCAACACTGTTGCTTAGTTAAGATTAAGTTGATATTTTGGTAGTCCCAGCATCAAATAGACCACCTACAGTCCATTCACTGAACAACTGATGCATAATGGACACAGATCTTGTGATATATTGGTCAACTAGTATCCAATAGATTATATAAATATCTTTCCTTGTGTAATATACTTAAGTGTTATTACAAAGGATTTTTAATTTAAATGCATTTTTTTAATCCTCTAATAATATATATTTTTTTAAGTATCACAGGTTCAATGTTTTAAACTCTTTTTTTAATCTTTGAATGGCACTGTAATTCAGCTAGACCTGCCCCTAAAATCTGCATTAAAATGAAAAACTGCAGTTGGTCAGTTTACAGGTCAGTCAGACTGTCACTTCCTGCATAAGTATGTGGTTTTTGGCCAGAATATTACGCTGCTGTTGTACTGCAGAAATTTAATTTCACGCAAAAAGCAGTATGGTTAGTGGCAGATAACATTAATGCATGGTGTGATTCATTTGCAGGAATCACAATGGTTTCATGGTTGGGGTTTTGAAAGATGGTTCGAGGGAGGTAAAATCTAGGTCACTGCACAATGAGCTAAGGATTTGGCCAGTCTGCCTCACTGTCTCACTCCACTCCCCGCAGAGTCTCATCTTACTGCTGTAATTTCATTAAATTGTGAGCCCTCACCATACATTGGGAAGTGTAACACTGGCTAATTGGGAACAAGCATTAGACAAAGCTCGTCTAGTCTGCTGATTTGAAAGGGAAGAGACAGTGTTCGCCCCCTAGTGCTGAAAACCCCTGGGGTTAAGGGGGCAGTGAGATCAAGTGGCATCAAAGCACTGAGTGTGCTTTAATTGGGACAAGAGGATTTACTGAAGCCAGCTTCTAGCATGATGAGTCGGATGACGGGAGAGATTGGTTACAACAGCTTTAAGGCATGCCTGCTGGCCAATCACATATGAGCACATTTCGTCGGATATTCTTGACACATTGGGGCAAAATGCTGCTCAAAACATGAAATAGATGCCAGTGTAAAACCAGGAAAATTAAATGGTTTCATTTCTTGAAACTATGTTTAGAAAATGTTCTAACATTCTATGACTGTGGTGGGACATTTCACAGATCACTTGGTTTCTATTTCTGTGCTGTGAAACCAGGTATGCCTGCCCTTAGTAGGCACTCTCATTGGTCTACAACCCTGTTGCTCATAACTGTAATATAACTGTGTATTTTGATTGGCTGTCAGGACGAGCAACAATTTCATGTTCAGCATCAAATGTCGGAAATTTCATGCAGTGTCTGCGAAATAGTTTTTTTTCTTTCTTGCTTTTCTGTAACCACACACAGAAAACTTTTAGCTTGTTCTGTCTGAAAGACTTTGTGAGGTCTCTGAAGCAGGTGGGTTGCGTCGTATCACAGGTGGCACCTGCCAGTGCTGTATCCTTCTCTGAGATTTTCTGCACCATTTAGACTGTTATTCTTTTTGTCAGTAATAGAGAAAGTGGTAACATTTAAAAATAATGTTGTAATGCATGCTTAGTTTACTGATCTATGGCTTACAATAATCAGGATTATGTGCTTTATCGTTATTTTTTTTATTTTATTTTTTATTTTGCATTTAATCTATCATTAGTAAAAATTTTATTTTCTTAGTTGTTATTATTATTATTATTATTAATATTATTATTATCTTAGTTTATGCGTTCATGTATGACATGTGTATGACAAGCATTTGTTATTAGTTACTTGGTTCAATTTATGTAAATCAACATTTTGCAATTAATAATTCATATTAAATTCACCTAAATTAATAAATGCTGTAAAAAAACAAAATTTTTAGTTTATGGTGCCTGATGCATTAACTGAAGGTTTTTTTTTTTTTTTTTAACACAATAAAGCTTCTTATCTTATTTTTCACATGCATCATGCAAATATTCACTGCTCTTAGTGTTATGACTGTTCGCTTCATTCTGTTTCCAGAGGCAAAATGAAAGACATGGGCTTTAAATTCCTATTATAAGGTAGCAGAATTTCACGGAGGACGAGTTCTGCTTTGTGATGTTTGTTTGTCCACTAAACGTCACGGGAACACTCAAATGAAAAAGCTTTTCAGTTTAGTTGTGGGTCAAACTTTTCCAGTGTTCCATCTTTAATAAATAAACAGTTTTCATAAAGATAGAGAAACTGTATTGCATTAACATTAAATAGGTTCAACAGCAGTTCACTTGCTGAAAGCTTCAGGTTTTTTTTTTTATGGTGTCTTGAGGCTTCTGTCTTCTCTCTATGCCATCTTTTTTGCTCTGTTAAATCTTCTTCTGTTGACTGAATGATGAAATGAGGATGCCAACCTTATTAAACCTCCCACTCCTCAAACAAAGCTTTGCATATTTTTACCTTTCACAGAGTTTTAAAGGGAAGCTTACACTAAGTAATCTTAAACTAGGTTTAAGAATATATGATTGTGTGCTTGTCCTATGCTAAGGTTGTTCTAGCACATTTCTACATTTAATGCTCTTTGGTCACAGTGACACTGTTTGCTGCCACACAGAGCTGCTGAATACAGTCATGGCCAAAAGTTTTGAGAATTACATAAATATTAGTTTTCAAAAAGTTTGCTGCTAAACTGCTTTTAGATCTTTGTTTCAATTGTTTCTGTGATGTACTGAAATATAATTACAAGCACTTCATACGTTTCAAAGGCTTTTATCGACAATTACATGGCATTTATGCAAAGAGTCAGTATTTGCAGTGTTGGCCCTTCTTTTTCAGGACCTCTGCATTTCGACTGGGCATGCTCTCAATCAACTTCTGGGCCAAATCCTGACTGATAGCAAACCATTCTTTCATAATCACTTCTTGGAGTTTGTCAGAATTAGTGGGTTTTTGTTTGTCCACCCGGCTCTTGAGGATTGACCACAAATTCTCAATGGGATTAAGATCTGGGGAGTTTCCAGGCCATGGACCCAAAATTTCAACATTCTGGTCCCCGAGCCACTTAGTTATCACTTTTGCCTTATGGCACGGTGCTCCATCAAATGCATTGTTCTTCACCAAACTGTTGTTGGATTGTTGGAAGAAGTTGCTGTTGGAGGGTGTTTTGGTACCATTCTTTATTCATGGCTGTGTTTTTGGGCAGAATTGTGAGTGAGCCCACTCCCTTGGATGAGAAGCAACCCCACACATGAATGGTGTCAGGATGCTTTACTGTTGGCATGACACAGGACTGATGGTAGCGCTCACCTTTTCTTCTCCGGACAAGCCTTTTTCCAGATGCCCCAAACAATCGAAAAGGGGGTTCATCAGAGAATATGACTTTGCCCCAATCCTAAGCAGTCCATTCACTATCCCTTTTCACTCTGTCCCTGATGTTTTTTTTGGAGAGAAGTGGCTTCTTTGCTGCCCTTCTTGACACCAGGCCATCTTCCAAAAGTCTTCGCCTCACTGTGCATGCAGATGCGCTCACACCTGACTGCTGCCATTCCTGAGCAAGCTCTGCACTGGTGGCACTCCGATCCCGCAGCTCAATCCTCTTTAGGAGACGATCCTGGCACTTGCTGGACTTTCTTGGACGC